>NC_085841.1:126035433-126321708 GCF_035594765.1 Anolis carolinensis | reverse complement strand
CCTTCTAAATTTAAAATTTTCTTACTCTTAAGAAACAACCAGTTTCTGACCCATGATAACGCACAGGCCTCGTAGTATAAGTGTAAGTTTGGAAGGTTCATTCCACCTCTAGTTTTTGAGCTTTATCCTTGGCTTTCGTCCCTGCCATATGAATTTTGATATGTCTTTCTGCCATTCGGAGAAGGGTTTTAGGGTCTTAATTATAGGTAAGTTTTGGAATAAGAATAGCATCTTCAGAAGTAGATAAGTCTTTATCGCTGCTATTCTCCCTAGTAAAGATAGTCCTTGGTTGTTCCAAATGTTAAGATCCTTCTTTATTTCTTTCCACTTACAATCGTAATTGTGTTTTATAAGATGGTTGTTGTTTGCTGATATGTAGATTCCCAGGTATTTCATCTTCGTTGTTATTTTTAGTCCTGTTTTTTCTATTAAACTTTTTTGTCTGATTTCAGTCATATTTTTCGTTATTGCTTGGGTTTTATCTAAATTTAGTTTGAGCCCTTATAGTTCTCCATAATCTTTCACTCTTTTTATCCACTTTTCTGTTGTGTTGATCGGGTCTTCGATGATACACATCATGTCATCTGCAAACGCTCTGCATTTGTATTTGTATCCTTGAATTTCGGCGCCCTTTAAGCTTTCATCTTCTCTGATGTTGTTTAGAAGTAGTTCCATGACCAATATATAAAGAAGGGGTGACAGAGGGCATCCTTGTCTGGTTCCTCTCTGAATCTCAATGTTCTCCGACTCTAGTCCATTTGTTAATATTTCAGCTTCCTGAGTGTCATAAATTGTTTCTATTGCATTCTGTAGTTGGGGCCCAATATCTATCCTTTTTAATAATGTTTTAAGAAAAAGCCAATTTACACTATCAAATGCCTTTTCTATGTCTAATGATAGAAATAGTACTTCTTTCTGTTTTTGCTCTTCATAATATTCAATTAGGTCCAAAATAGTTCTTGTGTTATCACTTATTTTTCTGTGTGGTAGAAATCCGGATTGTTCTTCTTTTATCTATGTTTTTAAGAAATCCTTCAGTCTATTTGCCAATATGTTTGCAAATAGTTTATAATCCACATTTAATAAAGAAATGGGTCTGTAACTCTTCATGTTACTCTCTGGTGAGTTCTCTTTATGGACCAATGTTATGGTTGCTTGCTTCCAGGTCTGCGGGATCTTTCGTTCTATCATTACTTGGTTCATGATAATTTTTAAGTGTGGAATGAGAATCTCCTTGTATGTTTTATAATATGCGGCGGTCAGGCCGTCTGGACCTGGCGCCTTCTGCGGGTTTAAGTTGTGGATTGCATCTTTAATTTCTCGGACCGTGATTTCTTTGTTCAGGACACTTTTTTGTTCTTCTGTAGTCTTGATTAGGTTTTGTTGGTCTAAAAACTTCTTGATTTCTTCTTCTTCCGTGTTTTCTCGCTTATAGAAGTTGCTATAGAAAATTCTGAATTGGTTCGATATGTCTTCTTCCTTTGTAAAAGTTGCTTCTTTCGTTTTTATAATATTTATATACGGCTTTTCTTTCCTTTTCCTCAGTTTCCTCGTTAGCCACTTGCCTGGCTTGTTGGCATTACAAAAGTGGTATTGTTTTATGTATTTTAACTGTTTAGCTCTTTCTTCTTGTTCCCAAAGATCTCTTTGCTTTCGTAACGTTTCTAAATTGTGTCTAAGTTTATTATTTTCCGGTTCTTTCTTCCATGATTGTTCTGCTTCTCTTATTCCTGCTTCTATCTCTTGTTCTTTTGCTTTTCTTAATTTGTTTTTCCGTGCAGCATGTTGCAAGAAATATCCACGCATTACTGCTTTTCCCGTGTCCCAGAGTGTTTGTTCTGTAATGTCGGTTGTGGAGTTTAGTTCAAAATATTCTGTTAATATTTTCCTAAATTTTGTTATATCCTCTTCTTTTTTAAGTATATTGTCGTCTAATCTCCATCTTTGGGTTTTCTTCCTGTGGTTTAATATTAATTCAATTGCACAATGATCTGAGGTTGATCTGGGTAGTATTTTTATCGACTTTACTTTAGATGTCAGGGATTTTGAAGTCCATACCATGTCAATTCTGGACCAGCTTTTTTGTCTAGCTGAATAAAAAGTGTAGTCTTTTTCTCCTTCGTGATGGACTTGCCATGTATCTTGCAGATCGTATTCCTTCTGGATGTTTTTTAACGACTGGGGAAGATTTCCAACTTTGTTTGTTTTTTTGGATTTTGTGGTTTGTGTTCTGTCCTGTTCTCTGTCAGTAACTGCGTTAAAATCACCCAGTATTATTAGATTGTCGAATTCTTGTTTCATTAGATGTTCTTTGAGTTCCCTGGAGAAATTTGTTTTTGAGTTGTTAGGAGAATTCATACCAAGAACCTCATCACATTGGGGGTGGGTGGGATTCACCACAGATCGTGGCAAATCCAATGAGGCCTTGTGGGGGGAACCTGTCATCCTGTGCCCCACATTGCCAGCCTTGCCCCCCCCCCAATATCATCCCATGGGGGGAAAGCATCACTGCCTGGCTTCCCCCGTTGTTTTCTATGCAAAACAGGAAGCCTCCTGTTTTGACAGCGCTGCCTCGTGCAACACTTGGACCTCTCTTCACGCACAGAGCCCCAGCAGAAGTAGATTTACATCATGTGATGGGATCTGGCAGGGCTCCATGCCTGAAGAGAGGTCCAAGTACTATTTGATGGGCAACTTTGCCCATCTGATGAAGTCCCAATGTTATTTTGAATAGGCAGAAAGAATGAAACATACAGCTGTTTCCTACATAGCAAAGACTGGCAACAATGCAATAATAATGTATTTAGTAATTTGTTAGGTTTGCCAGGTCTTGGTGGAGATCCTTTGTTGGCTTAATACTCAGCTTAAAGTTGGGAGAAACCATTTGGATCATTTGGCTGCATAAGGAGCATCACAAGCCTTCAGTGCCAGGATCATAGTAATGCACAAGATACAGTGGGCTTCACACATTTTATGTCTCTATAATCTCTGACTTGGCAGAAACAATGGAACACAAAAAGCCTAGGGAGGAATTGTGGCTTCATTGAAGTCCATGGGAATTTTGCCATTGGGGCTGACACAGCCAGGATTTCATCCATAGCTTCTAAGCTTGTCATGGATGAGAGCAAGCTGGCTCAGATACAGTCAGGAGAAAACAGAGAGAAGTGCAGGTTGTTGGGAGTCACAGCTAGAAGAGTTGGCTCACATTTAACTGGCTTTGCTTTTTGTATTGTCTGTTTGTAATTAGTGTGTATCTTGGGATGGTTATTCCTGATGGACAATTTCCGAATCCTTATAACGGTTATTTCCAGCAGGTCCAGTTCCTTGCTTTGCTTTTAAGGCATAATGTTCAACTTCTTCAATATGTATTTTATAAAGGTTTAATGGCCATCTGGCTGAACTTGTGTAATAGTGATATACACTGGGCCCAGCTAGAGAAGATGCATTCTTGTTAGAAGCACATGCATTATGATTAGTAATACTACTGTAACATTCATGCATATTTCTAGTATGTTATTGAAATTTTAATTAAGAACTGTCTTTCTGCAGGCTACATTGCATTTCTAAGGAGAACGCTGCATATAGACTCATCCATGAAGGCTTACAAATCATTCTGAGTTTCTGAGGAGGACCTGATTCAAATTCTATTGTATTAATAGTGCAGATTCTTCTTTGTGAGATAATTTTTTTTATTTTGAAGGCCATTTTAGAATTGTGCATTAGACTCAAGTAATAAGTAATATCATTCTCTCATCCTCAAAGTTCAGAGTTCCCATGTCAGTAAGCTGGGGAAGCAAGAGGCATCTGGTGCCAAGCAGTCCATGTCAAGAATGCCATAGATCAATCACTTGCCCAGCTTCCATCACCCCTGGCAACAAATGGCCATAGGGAAATTGGGCACTGGGATCCAGATAAGGATGAGTCATCAATCATAATAATAATTATTATTTTATTTTATTTTATTTCTTCCTCACCTCTCCTTGTGTCTCAAGGGTGGGTTACAGAACAATTAAAACACATACAGATTGTAGAAATACCACAAATACACATATTAAAATGTAGTTCTATAAAAGATACATATTAAAATGTATTTCTATAAGGTAAAGGTAAAGGTAAAGGTAAAGGTAAAGGTAAAGGTTTCCCCCTGACATTAAGTCTAGTCATTTCTGTCTCTGAGGGTTGGTGCTCATTTCCATTTCTGAGCTGGCATTGTCCTTAGACACCTCCAAGATCATGTGGCTGGCATGACTGCATGGAGCGCCGTTACCTTCCTGCCAGAGCGATACCTATTGATCTACTCACATTTGCATGTTTTCAAACTGCTAGGTTGCAGAAACTGGAGCTCACCTCAGTCCCTGGATTTGAACTGCTGAACTTTCAGTCAGCAAGTTCAGCAGCTCAGCAGTTTAATCCTCTGCACCACCAGGGGCTCCAAAATACATATTAAAATACATCAATTATTGTTGTAGTTGTTGCTGTTTTTGTCATCATTTGTTACCTGCCTCTCCTCACAGCTTGAGTCAGGGCACAACACAGTTCAAACACATCACCATAAATACATACAGTAAAATGCATATATCACAACACAGCAAGGAGAGTGAAACTGAATTCTACCCTATACACTTATCATAGAAAATGAACTTACAACTGCATATTTGTCATGACCACCAATTTGATAGTTGTAGTATAACTGCTGTAGAATGATTGGAAGGGATTAATCTCTCTCCTGTTTGTAAGAGATCGGATTGACCTTCCCAGTAGGGTTTCACATGCTGGAGTGATCATTTGTGAGACCTGCTGAAATGGTATGCATTATGCAGCTGTAATAAGCTGCATAAAAGAGCTTTTAAAAAGACTGCTTTTTGGGAGAAAACTTTCTATTGTATTAAGACGTGGATTTTGTCTGTTTTTCCTCAACTTGTGTGGATCCTGATATCTTGTTTTGTGCCTCGATGAACCCTGGATGTAGCTTGTGCTCATTAACCTGAAACCTTATGCTGTAATGTGGACTGACCTCTTGGCGTGACTCTCAGATTGGAATATAGTTGAGCTACTGGTTAATGAACATTGGTTTCCCTGAATTAATATTATTTTGGGAACGTTGCTTGTGTCATGGACTTCAGACTTTGTTTTATAACTTCAGCTGTGGGCTATCTTTATGTTTTGTAGTTGGACATAGAAGAGACTAAGCGTTTAAGTTATTGCTATCAGTAAAAAAGTTTTTGACACAAACTGGGTGTTGTTTTGCTTAAACTCTTCCCGCATTACCGGGCAGAGCCCTGGAACATAACAATATGTTACCAACAAACTCATCACAAAGGCTGTGATTGCAGCGGTGCCCGTCAGGGGAAGTGGGGATCCCCTCATCCCACACCCCACATTGCCCAACTCACCTGAGTCCCCATCCCACAAAGCAAAGCATCAACCACCCAGCTTCCCCCCCCCCCCATTGTTTCTGGTGCAACAAGAGAAATATACTGCGTTGCCACCATAGCAGCATTCTCCACTTTGCCTTCCCTTTAAGCATGGAGTCATGCCAGAAATAGCTGTGCACCATGGAATGCTTAAAGGGAAGGAAAAGTAGAGCATGCCACCAAATTCACATCCATCTGATGAGGTCACAAGAGTATGGTAGTGTGTGTGTGTGTGTGTGTACGCACATATACACATTTAAATGAATTTCCTCTTGCAATGCCCCAAAGTATAAACAGTGCCCAAACATTATACAGAAATATTCACATTCTTGCAGAACATGGAGGAAATTTATGGAATTATTCATTCTCTGTGTGGGAAGGAATTGAGATTTACACCTCTAATTCCCTTATAGTGTTCGACAAGCTAGTTAAGGAATTTTTTGTGATCAATAATTGTACTTGAAAATGTAGGGGGGGGGAGGCAATCAGTGGTTTTGAACGACATCCCTGCTCATAGCAAGACTGGCAGCAGAAAAAGTCATTGGAAATCATGATCTGCGAGTGAATCATAAGAAAATTGATTTTTGCCTGGTTATGAATATGAATATGCATTTATTGTACACTTTTAAACAAGAATGTTACCATATTCAGACAATTTCAAAGAATTTAAGAAAGGTTAGTGAGGTCTGAGTTAGCCTTACCACCACCACAGAGTGCCTAATGAATGTACCTGCCAATGACCATGCAATCATCAGGTATAAGAAAAGTCTATTTTTGTGTTCTCATTAAACTAAACACAGCTTTCTTGGATGGAAGAACCATATGAAAAAATGTTGGTATATCAACACACTTTTTCATGTATATGCAGGTGAGATGGCATGTCAAAAAGGAGGCTGGTTCAGTCTGCTTCACGGCCCTACATACCTTTTTAATGGTATAAGGGTTTTCAGGTGGACATATCTTCCAAAACCAATAATTTTTATGTGACCAAAGTGGGGAGAGGAATAAAAGGTGATAGGCTGCATGAGGAGGATATTGAAACAACAGCAATAAGAATGCAGAGCATAATTACAAATAAAAATACTTAGTAAAACATGTATTCATTATAACATGATTATCCAGTACTAGTGAAAACATAGATTTACTATCATGTCACCAATATTAGACATATTTCAAATGTATTGGCGTCTTTGGGTGGTTTCCCATGTGAAGTCCCTAATGAGGTTATATAGTTATAGAGGCGTTCAAGCATTTGCACCTGTTTTGCACATCTAGAACAGAAGCAGTTCATTCCTGGCCCCATTTTCATCATATTCTGCAATAAGAAAGGGACACAGACATCATTTCTTAAAGCCCTTAGATTGAGGAAAGACATCAAAGACAAGTTTTATGCCATCTTTGTTCTTTTAAGCATCAGCTGTTTGTTTATTCATTTGTATTTGCTCTGCTTGTCCTCCTCCCACTTGGCAGAAGAAACAGTTGCCACAGGGAGGGAAACAGAAAGAATACAGCTGGGACTGGGACTTGTTCCTTCTAGCAGGAGAAATCAAGGCCACTGCTCAATTCTATCAAGTAATGATTTCTTCATAGTGATGGACATTTAGGGTCAAAGCACACGTGCATGAAAGTTTTCCCTCAAGTTCTTTTGCTGGAAGCTACAATTTGAATCATTGACATGCTTGGGAGGGGAACACTTATCTCCTTCCTTTCAGGTTGTTTTTCTTATCAAAAGTGGCCCCTTCCTGTAGGGAAATCAACGTCCAATCCAGGCTACAGCTAGGCAGAGCTGATTTGATTTAAAGTGGGGACCAGGGAGACAGTGTGTCAGGGAAAACATTCATGTGAGTGTAACAACCTTAGAGTACTATCGATTACAGGAACTCACCTTAAGTTATCCTTTTTACATTACTTCTTCAGTGGAGAAATGCTCCCATTTATGAATACTTGTGTGGTCAAATGGACCAATGGGCCATAATCTGGAACAGTGTAGCCCCAGTGTAGAATGGTCCTGTGTCTGTGGACAATTGATAAAGAACTTTGCGAGCAAAGGGCACCATATAGCTTTCCTGGCAGTGATTCATGAAAGCAAATGGTCTGAATCCATTTTTTTCTTGGAAAACAAGGGGGGAAAATCTACCCATTTTATTTTTCTCTGTTTACCTCCACATAGGAGATTTTCAAGCCCCAGAATCTTGCTATCATAAATATCAGGTTTCCATATTCTAGTAAATGATTCAAAAACAGTTTAAAGGAAAAGGAAAATTCCTTGCATATCAGAAAAATATTTACAATGTGGAGCCTTTCTGATAGGTGAAAACCCTAATTTGGCACTAAATTACTGAATACAGAAATCCCTTAGTATCCATTGGAGTTTGGTTCCAGGACCCTTTGCTGATACCATAATCCACAAATAATCAAGCCCCATTACATAAAATGCCATAATAAAAGTTTCCCTTATATGAAATGACTAGGTTTATTTTTTGGATTTGGGGGAGGAGGATCAAGCTGTAGTTGGTTGAATCTATGGCCGCAGAATCTGTGGATACGCTTCCCAAAACAGTTGGAGGGATGAAATTTTGTTTCAGATTGTCTTATATTTCTTTAGGTTGTCATTTTGAGCTCATGGGAACAAAGGCAGGAGCTTATTGTGACATACTATTTGATGTATATATCTGCATTCTGCAATAACTATCAAATGATAACTATTGCTATTTAAAAATCCAGTCCATTTGGTTTGCTTTATTGTTGCCCCACATCTTAGTGGTACCCAGCACTACTACCTTATTGCTTCCATTCTTGTCTCAATATGAGTCCTGATAGATTGTCTAGGAAATTGTTTCTTCTTTTGTCATGGAAAAGGAAAGCTGTCTTTATGCCTATCAAATCAATGAAGAAATATTACTCTGGTTAGATAATTAAGATGTGAAGTTTGATACCATTGCCTCGTTTTAAGGCAATCCATAAAATGAAAGTGATTATAAACCTTGCCAGCACAATGTATTCCCGTGAGTCTCTGATAATTGGGATGATCATTTAATTGGCACATTCTTTTTCCACTAGGGTGTGCCAATTAAGCAGATTCTAGTATACTATGCGGCAATAGGACTTTTTATATTAGCTCTTCTTTCTAAAATTACTTGTATTGAAAAGGATCATGAAAAAGTAGTATGGATTTTTAGAGCTTACTTTCACAATACATTATAAATGAATGGAGAGTGATTTCTCTCCCCCTGAGCAGCATTGATGGTGTGACAATTATACTGGTAGAAAGCAAAAATACTCAGTGTACTTTCTGAGTCACTCTTGAAGCAATACAAGGAACAGAATTATGTCCAGCATGTTCAGTACTAATTGCTGCAAATGAATGTAAATGAAACTTTTTCTTAGAACCCAAAATACATTATTATAACTTAAGGAAGTCCACAAGAAGAAACAGATACAAAAGATACAAAAGCAGATTACATCAAAAACTCCCCTATGGATTTCCCCCCTGGAAGCGACACAAAGGAGGGAACTAGGTTGGGAAAATGGCCCAGATATAAAGAGATTCTAAAGAGACAAAACTGAAGTTATATTTTAAAGACTCAGGAAGAAATAAAAAAAAATCACAACAATATTTCATGGTTTCAATATAAGCAGCTGAATGAAGCCTTCAATAGAGATAAGAAATTGGGATATGAAGAAGAGGACCAAATTTAGGATAAAATAATGACAACGGAAAAGAAAGTGATCACAAAAATATACAAAGTTCTACTAACCTGGTCAACTGAGAAAGAACAAATTAAACACTGCATCAAAGCATAAACATCAAGTATTGGGAGAAAATTTGGAATAGCAAAATAAAATTTACCAATGCTTACGACCTGCACGAAAATTGGTTCAAGATGATGTACCAATGATACCTAACCCCAAATAAGATAGCGAAATGTTACAAAAATACATCAGACAGATGCTGGAAATGTAGATCACATGTGGGATCATTTTTCCACATGTGGTGGACCTGCAAAAAGGCTACCAAGTTCTGGAGGACAATTCATGAGGCAATTCAGAAGATGCTAGAAATAAGAATACAATTAAAACCGGAATATTTCCTACTGGGAATAATAGACTTTGATCTGTAAAAAAATAAAGACACTTTATTTAACTATCTAGTTACAATGGTGAGAATTATATATGCAAAAAAATGGAAGACAGAAAATCTACCATCGTTAGAAGATTGTCTGTTAAAAATACTTGATATCATGGGCAGCCTAACCCAACAACTCAGAAATCACCAGAAGAGGTGATAGGACGGACTGGTCGTTAATTAAAAATTTCTTTAAACAAGCAAATATATGAACCCCGACTCAACTTTAAGAAGACCCTACAGGATGCAAAGATTTGGGTGAGGGGGAATAAGATGAAAGGACAGAACATGGATTTATACCATTGATGTGATGTTGATTATGATGAAAGAGATTGGAAGTCAAACCTTCCCTCTGTACATTTTATCTACCACATCCCTCCCCCCCCTCCCGTCTCATGTCTCCATACTTTCCTTATATTTTTAAAATCTTTGCTATTATTATTATTATTATATTTTTTCTTTCTCTTTTCTTTCTTCTTTTTCTCCCCCTAGCCTGTCTTTCCCCCCACACTCCAACCTACCCTTTTTATTTATTTACTACCTTTTTTTGTGCATCCCCAAAATAATTACAAAAAGGAAGTTCACAAGAAGAAAATCTACCTTCTCATATATCCTCAGCTCTGAAGTTAATTTCCAAAGATTTTCAACTGCTAATGGAGCGAAAACTCTCAGAAATGTCCCTTAACACTGAATCATTGTCCCCTTCCAGCAATAATAGTTATTTGCCAAACATGTATGTAACAGCAATTTCTACATCTTTGAAGAACAATAAATACATGCTGAGATATCTCTTTGCTGAGATATTATTATGGTCAAAGAAGTTTCTGGACTACTTTAGGAAAATTACCTATCTATTATTTGTGACAGAGGTTCCAGAGGTCAGGTCCATCTGTCTGCTTGCCCTCTGTTTTCAGTTTCCAGGGAAATAAAAAGATAAAACTGTCTGGATGATAGCTAGAACGCAAGTGGGAGAACAACTGAGTCAAGGCCTATTAGGAAACACAGTACTGAAACCACTTAAGGGATTATGGCTCATTGATGGAGACAGCAAAGAATGCTGACTTCCTTGACATGTTTTTATCCATGTAGTTCTATCCAGCACATCTTTTTCAAGTACACCTGACTTTTTATAATCTGAAACTTTGTAGTTGGTGATGTAACTCATTGCCTCCTGCTGTGTTAAAGGTTTCTCTATTTTTGGCAAGTAAAATTGCTTGCATTTGCTCCAGTGGACATGGTGCTATTGCTGTACAGTCCAATCTACATTTAGTACAGTTTTGTCCAGTTATTCATACTACTATTATTCATACAGACATAATTTTCTGTTTCTAATCCCTTGGGATTATAAACCCCATCACCTTGCTTGGTTTAATAGGAAGTCACATTTTTATCATCTCTATTTCTTTTTTCAGCAAATATATTTTCTCATCAGTTCACAGTACCCACATTGTTTAATCATACATCTTTGCTATATGAATATTTATTTTACAGTAGTATGGGTACTTTTTGACAAATTAAGCAAGTGTTGGCAGCTGCAAATTCAACTAGTCTCTTAAGATCTGAGGATCCCTTTCTTTAAATGCAGAGAGATAAATTCATTTGTGCAGGTATGGTATAGGAGAGACTATCTCTATGATCATTTTCCTGATAGATCATCCTTACAAGCTTTTCATATTTCTAAAAGCAATATTTCTAAAAACCATGGTGTCATAGGCAATGGATGGGAGATGGCTTGGCTAGAAATAACATGTTATGTTATTAAAAGCTGTCTAATCTTCACATTTTAAATTCCTTTCCCAATGTGCGCTTCCCTTTTCCTGTTCATTCAGTTGTGTACCACCTTGCCCATGCACCCAAGGGCCATACAGTTCTAATCTCCATGGCATACTTGGGTGCATGGGCAAGATGGTACACAACTGAATGAACAGGAAAAGGGAAGCGCACATTGGGAAAGGAATTTAAAATGTGAAGATTAGACAGCTGCTTTGTTCATTGTTCAGTGCCCAGCACTAAAAGCTGGCAAGGATTCTGTCAAAGACTAATGCAGGAAATGCAGTAATTAAAGACCGTGACATACTGCAGTGAACACTCACAAAAGGGGGGCTACAAGAGCAGCCTTACTTTGGTTGTCTCCTATCAGGGAATCTCCTGGTTTTGAACGTTCACTCAGCATTATTGAATCCTTAATCCAAGTGTGCCATATCAAACATGACGTCACACTTAATGAAAATGCATTTGTCATATATTTCCTTGATTTTTATAACTATCGGCAGTTTGATTTGTAGTTATTTGAAATAGAAATGTATTTTGTTTTGCTTTCCTATTGTCTATCTATACTGATATACTTTTTCCCTCCTGAAGTGAGAAAATCCCTCAACCTGTTAGAGTCCAGATTTGCCTTGGGAAAAATATTCTCTGCTCCACTTCACATCTTCTCCCGTGCTGCTCAGCTTGAAATCAGAATGGATAAATGACATGCTGAAATAGTCCAAAATGGACCAGTGAAAGAGTCCAAAGATGATGCTCTGGGTGTCAGGGCATCACCTTACTATGGGTCAGTTATAGAGGGCTTTAGCATTCCATTCTATACATTCTTATTCAAAATAATTGTCAAGATTCACCACTTACCAGATGCTGTGAGAGAAAGAAAGTTTCTTTCATGACGGAAGGAAAATCACTCTTTCTTTCTACCTGGCAATTCTGGGGAGGAGGTTGGGCTGGTAAAGATGTTGTTTTTTCCCTAATTAATGCCATTAATACCCACCGTGGCCAGTTCCTAGAGTACCTTTTATCTTCATTTGGAGCTCAGCACTGGCAAATGAAGATGGCAAATGTGATATACTACGGCATAATTCTGATCTCTATAAATAATAAACTGGACCAGCCAGTAGTTATAGAAAACGTCACTGTGATCTCGTAGGCCTTTGGACTGCAGGGTTCCAGACATGTACTTAGATATTTATTCACCACAGTTGCACCATATTCTTTTCATTGATTCTTTTTAATCTGAACTTTAAAGTAGCTATCCAAGACCTTCTTTTGGATACAGAGGTTTGAACTATATATATCTAGATTACAGTTTGCTATATTGGTCAAGTCTGCTGTGATGTATAAAAATGGCTGTTTGAAAATACTTGTGCTGTTCTGTGCTATTAAACTGCAAAAAAGGCAGATACAAATAGATAGTGCTGCTATGTTTCTGTGGTGTGCTTTCAAGTCATTACTAATTTATGATAATCCTAAAGTGAACCTATTGCAAAGTTTCCTTGGAAAGATTTGTTCGGGGGAGGGGGGGGGTCTTCTGTCTTTCTTTGAAGCTGAGAGAGAGAGACTTGTCCAACCTCACCCAGTGGATTTTCATCACTAAGTGGAGATTTGAATCCTGGTCTCCAGAGTTGTTGTCCCATTCTCTGATACACAATTTTGACTCTGAGAAACAACTTGACTAAATAGATGTATTTCCCATTATAATTGGAATGGATATCCGTTATGGATGTTGCTAGATATGAAACAGGTGCTGCTAGATTTCACAATGCCCAAAGATATTAACCTTTTGAAATCTGTGTATTCACAGATACCTATTTAAAGGTTTATATTTCTTCAATAGATGAGATGGCATTTCTTAATGGATAAAGGAGCCGCGGTGGCAAAGTGTGTTCAAGCACTGAGCTGCTGAACTTGCAGACCAAAAGGTCCCAGGTTCAAATCCCGGGAGCGGAATGAGTGCCCACTGTTAGCCCCAGCTCCTGCCAACCTAGCAGTTCGAAAACATGCAAATGTGAGCAGATCAATAGGTACCGCTCCGGCGGGAAGGTAACAGCTCTCCATGCAGTCATGCCGGCAACATGACCTTGGAGGTGTCTACGGACAACACAGGCTCTTTGGCTTAGAAAAGGAGATGAGCACCAACCCCCAGAGTCAGACATGACTGGACTTAACGTCAGGGGAAACCTTTACCTTTACCTTACTAAATGGCTGGATTATATGCACCAATGAGAAGCCTGTTGGTGACATGCTGAAATAAAGATTCTTAAGAAAATATAACATTATGTTTGCAGAAATATAATGAATGCATTATGCCTAACAATACAATGTAACAATAACAACAACTTTGTTTATATCCCGCCCCTCTCCCTGAAGGGACTCAGAGCAGCTTCCAACAATGTGACAGTAAAAACAAAATAATCATAAGCATATGAACAATATAAATTAAATGAACAACCAATATCAAGCAAAATACATAAAAGTAAAAGTGAAAACACCCATGTGACATAAAGACAATTATCAATAAACAGAAAAATCAATACTTATACCATACATCATAAAACATTTAAGAACATCCCAGTCACTGTTCTAGTCCAGTCCAGTTAAAAAATTCTCAATGAAGTCATCAATCCATTGGCTAATGTTAACCATTTTCAAAGGTAACCAAGTTTTCAATTCTTTCCTAAAGGTTGATAGTGTAGGGGCCTGCTTAATCTCCCTGGGGAGGGTGTTTCAGAGGCAGGGGCCTACCACTGAGGAGGCCTTCTCTCTAATCCCCACTCACTGTGCTTGTAATGGAAGTGGGACCATGAAGAGAGCCTCCCCAGCAGATCTTAGAACCCAAACAGGTTCATAAGGGAAGACACGATCGCAAAGATATGTAATGCCACAAAAACAAGATATTGAGATGTTAACCTGTCCTCATTTCTGTCTAAGAATAATGCTTTTGTAGATTGCTGACTAACTATACAAAATAGCCTAAAATTTTACCAGTGAATCTGCTCATTCTCCCACATAAATATTCTGAGATTCCAATACTTAAGAATGTTAAAGTAGTGTGGTACTGTTAGCTCTGCCTCTCTGGATTTTATCATCTTCACAATTTGAATGCCCAAGTGGCCAAAAAGTGAATAAAGGACCCCAGACAGAAATAGATTAGCTGACAAATGGCAAAAGACTCTCAGCCCCTCACTGTAAAAAGATAGGAGTGAAAAGCCATGCCATTTCCATTTGGATAGCACTTTTACAGACCAAACTAAAATCCAGAGAACATTCATCAACAGTCACTTCTGATTGCATTGCATAATTGTATAATTGTATTATTCTTAATAGTGATTGCCTGAATGCTAGTTTCCAATGTTCTATAATTAGCCTATCAAAAATTATTTCTTTGAAATAATATTGTCTGGTCATATAATAGAAATAGACATGCAGAATGCTATGAGTATGAATCAGTATTTTTATTGTTCTCTGAATTATAATCACCCTAAATTGAATCTTTGATGGCATGAAAGAGTAACTGGGCCCAAAGTAAAAGTTTTATTCCAAACAGAAATTTAAAACAGTTTCTCTAAATTCTAGTCCAACAGTCTCTGTGGATGTATATAACACCTAGTAATTTATTTTAACTAGCATTTTCAATACAAGTAACTGAACAATTATGCAGTATTCCTAGACCTTTTGCGTAATAATAGAAGCCGTCTTAAAAGAGGTGATAACCCCAAACTGCTTTTCAAGACTCATCAAAAAGACTCCAGAGGAAGAAGAGTGTCAAAATGCCACCCTGTTTAGGCTGAAGAAAGGATCAAGCACTGGGAATCAAGGCTATTTTTTCTTCTGTCTGCAGCACCACCTTTCTTTTTCCCCAAACAAGCACAACATAACCTTTGAAATGTGTTAAAAGTACAAAGCATATTCTGCAGCTTTTAAAAAAGTGATACATCCCATTAGTATTTTAACCTATAATTGAGGACCTTCTGGAAATTACAAAATATTTATAGCTTTCTATACTTCCAAAGGGCTTGCTTAGTTTATACTATCAGTCTTGCCTGGAGAACTTGCAGTCCCTGGACTAAACTGCCTAAGACTCACTGAACAATCACCTTCATTTCCCCTCATTTTAGCAAGTAATTCATCATATTTTTGTGGTACAAAGTGACAGCATATGATTCACTGTGGGCCACCATGTACTGCTGATGGTTAACTCCTTTACATAATTCTTCTGCTAAACAAGAGATGTAATATATGATTGTCACATAGGAAAATATTGTTCTTATGGCTGCCTTAAGTGGTAGCTTTTCTATAACATGTTCAGAGAATAAGAAAGCATTTCATCATATTGTCACTGAACGTGGGTAATGGTGGTGTCCTATTGTACCCAGTGCTGTTGTTTCCAGCTGCTGCTAATTCTGCTGAAGGTATGAACCCAGCACAAATAGCACACATATTCTGCATATGATTAGAATCCATGCAATTATGAAGAGATCATGTGTGCAAGTAGAGTATAGAACTGGCAGTGAAATATGTGGAGGTGGGAAGATAAACTTCTGATACTATTTATTTCAAGGATGCAATCAAAGGATGCATAGCTCCAAATTTTACCATTCTAGGATCAAGCAAGAAAGGAGGGAGGTATATTATCATTTTGTTCTCTTTCTTTTATCTCTTCTAGGAATTTATTAAAGCCAATTTCAATCAAAAATGCAAAGTTTTTAACACACTACATTTATGTTCACACAAATTTTCTGTTTGTACACATTAGATTTTATCTTTCTCAGTTTTCTCAGCCATCATTTTACTCCAGGGGAATCCTGAAATAATTTTCAGATCTCAAAGAAGCACCACAATACAAATTATGCTTGTTTGTGTGTGTGTGATATTTTGCAAAACCACTAATAACCTCCTGCAAAACTCTAGAGTTGCAATAAACCCTAGTTCAGAAATGCTCTGCTAAAGGCTCTAAAAATGTTATTTTCTGTTTGTACTCTCTCACACTACATTGCTTGATGGTAAAGAAAGTAATCGAACCATCAGAAGAAACTATGGAACATATAAATGTGAAAACATGGTGAACGGCTGTGAGCTTTGTTTGTGTGAGTTCTTTCCACACAACCAAAGAAATATGTACTACTACATGGAAGTAATCCACATCACAGTTGGCACCTTAAACAAAAAATAAAACACCTTCAGCAGGAGTTGTTTGTTTGTTTATTGGATATACAGATCAAATATTTCAAGTTTCTCTCAGTTCATGTGAACAGGGTATCTTCAGGCATAAAATACAAAGATGATTTCCCTGTTATTCTGTTGTTACTCTGAAAAGGCAATTTGACATGTTTGGCCCCATATATACTGCCATATAATGCAATGTAGATTTATATAACGCAGTTCAATGCCATTAAATTGCATTATATGGGTTTACACTGACCATATAATGCAGTTTCTAACTGCATTATATGTCTGTTTAAATGTGTGCATGAAAGCCTTCCTTACATGCAGTGTAATCTATACTTCCTTTGGGCTCTGGTTCAACTCTAACCACGGGATAAAATTTTGGTTTGTTTTCCCCAGGTGGGATATATAAATGGAGTCTATGATAAGGACACCCTCAAAATTCATTTCTAGCAGATATATCATGTTGGCGTAAAATGATCCCACATTACTACCGACCTTTACTGCTTCAGTGTTCGAGAAACCCTGTCTGAGGTGCTTCTGTACAGATGAAATGAAGCATCAGTCTACTTTTATTCTTCTGAATTCTGTGAAAAGTGCTCTATCTGGGAACTATATTTTTTTTAAAAAAGTTAATGTAACAAAAGCCTTCCTTGAAAAGAAAAAAAAAATCAATGATATAATGATAAAAATAAATATATGCCTTTGTGTTTCCTGATATAGATGTCAAGTGCTAAACATAATATGAAAACCTCAGTTATAATTTTTAAAAAAATCATTAGGGAAGACGAGAGATATTTAAACATTAAATTAAGAAAGAGCTGGCAAAACAACTTTTCCAAGTTTTGCACTCCCCCACTATGACTGATGTGAGAAATTGTGTTGGTGATCCCTCCACACTCCACAATTACATCACTATGATTCCACTTTAACCACCATGGCCTCACCATTAAAAACAATGGGGTTTGTAACTTGGGGAGCCATTACAAAATGTCTCTTACTGACAATTCTAAATACCTCTCCCTAAACTACAAACTTCAGTATTTAATAAGTTGTCATGACAGTTCAAATAAAAATTTGTTGCATGCCTTCATATGATCTCCAACTTTTGGGGACTTAAAACAAATGTGAAATTACAGTGATATAGCTGTGAAGTGCAAAAGGGCTCTGGTTGAGAATCTGTTATGATTCTCCGGTGCAGCCAAAGATTCATGAGGCTGAGACTTATTTGGGGATTTGTGATATCCCCCAAAGGATGGAGTGGTTTTAACATTTGTGTTTGGTATTTTTAGCTATGTCCCTTTTAACTGTTGCAAGCTTCCTTGTATCTCAAATTGGGGAAAAGGAGAAAAATATATCATAATCCATAACGACAGTGATAATGGGAGAGTGCAGTGTGGATTGGTATATGGTGGCATAAACCAGTGTAGATTATGTACTAGCATTCTGTATCTCATGAATTCTATTTTTGCACAAGGCACAAAAGTTTTAAAACAGGACATTTCTCCTTTTGTAAGTAAGAGAAAGGGTGTTATTGGACCATGTTTTGGGGAAGCAGAAGCCCCAAAACAGTGCTTTGCTTGTAAACCTTTTCATACTATGAGAAAGACAGTTGTGTTGAACTTGACAAAAATAACACTGTTCAGTAGTTTTACAAAAAGGAATATAGGGAGTAAAACCTCAAGGGATTTTCATTTGTGGCACTCTAGTTTTAGTGCACTGATGTCACTACACTTAGCACAAGACTATAAGACGATTTATTCTTTGGGGAACTGTGCCAAGTTTTTTTCTTTTCTATTTTTTTGTTTTGCTTTGTCTGCAGGTTATTCATCTGCACTTTTAAAAACAATAGTAGAGGATGAAGAAAAATCCCTTGAGCCAAATGAGATGGCTTGATGCACTTTTATGAAACTCTCAAAAATGTACCAAACCTCCCTTTGCAACCCAATCTGATTTACTTGCTTTGGGTTAAGAGGGAAGGAACACACTCAGTGAATGAATCAAAGTACAATGTCTTCGGATTTAAGGCACTGCCTGATCTCAAAACGGCAATGCTATAATTGGATAACTGTCGTTTCCATAGACTAAAGCTGACAAAAATGTTTGATGTCTAAGGAAAATATGTTGGCCAGTACTGACAAAGATTCCCAAGAGGTAGTCAAAACATGATAGGAAATAATGTGGAATTACGCTGCTACTTCTTTCCATTGGTCCATTGCATTTTCTGTGTCATTACTCCTTAATATGAGGAGGAAACTGGGGCGGGGTGTGGTTATACATAATAATCAGTATTCTCACATCTCAGGGTCTGACCCCGAGTGTTAGAATGTGACCCCTTTCTAGTATCTAGGCAAGAAGGAGCAATATCAGAGTTATCTTGATTTCCTGCTTCTTGGCAGGGGTTGGACTGGATGGTCCATGAGGTCTCTTCCAACTCTATAATTCTATGATTCTATGTATGCATGTAGAGCCCCGGTGGCGAAGTGCGTTAAAGCACTGAGCTGGAGACCGAAAGGTCCCAGGTTCAAACCCCGTGAGCGGCCACTGTTAGCTCCAGCTACTGCCAATCTAGCAGTTTGAAAACATGCAAATGTGAGTGATAGATCAATAGGTACCACTCCGGCGGGAAGGTAACAGTACTCCATGCAGTCATGCTGGCCACATGACCTTGGAAGTGTCTACGGACAATGCCGGCTCTTCGGCTTAGAAATAGAGATGATGTCACGACCCAGGCTGCAGAGCACCAATAACCATACACAGAGGCCAGAATCTATCTAATAACTTTATTAAGGAAATATGTAAAGTCAATAAAAATAAGTGTAGAATGTAGTTCAGAAGAAGACCTTTCAGGAAAGGTCAATTATAGTCCAGGAAAACAATGTCCAATATAAAATATTAAGGTCCAAAGTTGTAATCCAATAACCGAAACACTCACTTTGCCAAGCAAAGTGAGGGGAGATGACAAGGTTCTTAATCCAAGGAACTTGATGTAAGGCTAGGAAGTAAACTTGATTCTTGGAACACAAGGCTTGAAACAAGGCAACAAGGAACGAGGAACAGGGACAAGATCCGTGGTAAATACTTGGCAAGGTCCGGGAAGCAAGGCAAGGTCCTGGAAGGCAAGGCTGAGTCCTAGGAGCAAGGCAAGGTCCGTGAAGCAAAACAAGGCTGGAAACGTGAACGAAGGCTTGGTAACGGGAACGAGGCTTGGAAGCGGGAGTAGCGCTGTCCACACACAACCTACTCCAGTTGCTGACGAATTGACTCCGCAAAATTCCTTCAGGGCAAAGAACCTAAATAGGGTCTCGTTTTCCCACCAAAGAACCCTTCTCTGGGGAACCAGAACCGAAAGTCAATCTCGGTGTCCAGATGCATGACTCCCTAAAATTTCTCATGAAAGCAGTCTTAATCAGCTGAATGCCTGGCTGCGATTCTCAGGCTTCTGCGATTGGCCTGTTGAACTCCTTTTTGTTGTTGATAATAATTACGGCGAGAAAATGGGGGAGATTTTGACTCAGGGCTTGTTTGGCAGATTTCTGGAAGACAAACCTCTTGCAGGTGCAAGGGTTCCAAATCAGGCTGGGAAAGTTCCAATTCTGGCTGAAACAGTGGAAAACCCAAGTTTTCCTCTTCATCTGTCACAACAGCGCTAGGAACGGGACTACATGGCCCATGAGTCATCACAGATGAGCACCAACCCCCAGAGTCAGACATGACTGGACTTAGTGTCAGGGGAAACCTTTACCTTTACCTTATGTATGCATGTGCATTTTGCCCATCTATTATACAAGGCAGCTGTAATGCTATTAGTTAGTCCCAACTAGACTAGACATACGGAATTAATTGTTCCATGGTGACTCAAGACAGAAGAAAATTCTATTGATTGAATAGTTTTACTGTAATAAGTTCTAACAGTAGGATTTAAGCTGGTATATCTGATTTGAATAACATTTTCTGAGAAATTGTGGTTCATACTTAATGTAGCATACTTAATACAGGCAGTCCCCAAGTTATGAACAAAATAGGTTCTGTAGATTTGTTCTTAAGTTGAATTTGTATGCAATTCAGAACAGGTACATTTATATATGCAGATATACTTTGGATAGCGTAGGGATTTCTGTGGTGTTTGCTTTGCTGTCCATGCCCCTGTTCAGAAGACATCACAGCACTTTCTGTTCCTGTGAAAATAGAATTTTGAAAACATTGGCATGCTGTGGAAGGCAAGGATTGATAATAAAGCTTCAGAGAAGACCCCTTTTCCCCATGATAATTCGTTCAGAAGTGAATTTCCCTTCTGAGGGGTAGATTTGGGGAGTGGGACTAGGAGCAGCTTTGAAACAACTGGTTTTTATATCCAGAGATATAAAATGGCCGTCTGTCAGGAGTGATTTGATGGTTTGCTAAGATTTCTGTTCCTGGTTGATAAATGTCATTTCCTAATTTGTTCTATCATAAAAACATGGTGAAACTTGATTACATTGCCAAAACTTTGTCTTTGCACAAGGGACATTGTCCTATAAAAAATAGTACATTATGGTTTGTTGAGTCTCTCTCCACTAATTTAACAAGGTTTCAGCCACAAAAACAAAGTTTCTGAAGTAGAACAATGACTTTCAAAGTAAAGACAACCCAATGAAACAGGAAATAACACTTTCAAACCAGGAGCAGATTTTTGTTATTATTTAAAAAAAATTAATAAAAATTTTGAAAATTCACCAAAAATTTGAAGATAAGTCCAACGTTCTTAGATTTGGTGAGCTAACAGTGGTAAATGTGTTCTACCACTGTAGCAAATTTCATTAGGATAGCTCAATCAATGAGGGAGAGAGAAGCCCTAAATTTTCCCCATTGATGAGAATGTTTTCCTTCATGTGCAAATGCATCCACCATTAACGAGCTACATACAAAGATTCAGAAGTTTTGGAAAGTTTTGAACTTTTTGCCTTCAAAATTCAGAAATGACTTTAGAAACTAAGCACCAGCGCCCACTACTTTCAAAAACAGTTTAGAACCATTTTTTTCCTGGATCGCACATGCCTACTATTTATACATCTGTTTTATTGCTATCTGTATTTGTATGCAAAACTTTCTCCCACCTTTGTCATTTTAAGTACTTCTTTGAATAATTATTAAATTGATACTTATCACCCCACAAATATGTGCATAAACTTTTGGATATATGTGTGACCACAGAGGTTTGCTCCAATATCTGATGAAATAGATTGTAGTCCAAAGAAAGTTTATAATTGAATTTCTTTTTATTAGTGTTCATGATGCTACTTAATTCCTTTATTTCATTTTATGCAGAAAGAGACCAATATACCTATCACTTTGAATACCTATTCCTTGGGAAAGATGCTTCTACAGTGGCTCAGATATACACCAGGAAATAGAGGAAGAGGCAGCCCAAGCATTTAAAAGGCTACCAACGGATTTCTTTTTATTTCTTTTGTACTTAACCATGTATAGTGGATTGGCTATACTAAGTGCTCCAGTTTGGGGGGGGGGAAATCACAGGAGAGGCAAACTTATGAGAGGCAATCACAGGAGAGGCAAACCCTACATTTGATATAGCATTATAAAAAAGAACCAAACATAAAGTCAGATTGGCAAGAGTATAAATTAAAGACATGTTTGTAGACATTTTGAGACCTTTTATTTTTTTATGTTAGTTGTGGAAGTTCTGGATTTAAACCATTACTTGATCAAATATCTCTCTGAAAATGTGCACCTTTAACAATATGGATAACATATGGCTCGATTATCAATATTTTGAAAACATACTACATCACAGTAATATACCCACAATAGTATATGTTCAGGTTCAATCAATAAAAAATCAAGGAGGGGAAGAGGGTTTCATTTAGCATATTGTGTTATGCTTGCAATGTAACTGAAAAAAATAATTAAATTATTTTTTAAAATTCTTTGAGTTTTAAAAAAATGATATTATAATTAAATCTACATTTTGTGTGCAGTGATCTTTTGGTGGTCTTCTTAAACTATAGCTGCAGCCTCATGGGAAGTCGTGTTGTGTAATTTGAATTTATCTTATTAGCAACTCCCTTTATATGAAAAACCCAACTATATGTAATTTTCTCAGGGAAAAAACTACTCCTTCATAGTTATCTGTAAAATCACCATAATGATTAAATATAAATGAGGAGTTATAGTTACCATAAAATTTCACCTCCATTCAAAAGCCATTTCCATTTAGCTTCTGTATAGTAGGAGAATCTGATCTAAATTTCACCACTGCTCTTTCTGCAACTGGTCTGTGTTGTATAGAGGTTCACGCAGCACAATACAATCTCCATTTAGAAGGCCCTACCAAACTCCCACGCAACTTGAAGTAACAGTAGGAGAAAAACCCAAAAAATCAAGAATGCTTTCAAAGAGGTAACACTGAAAAAGATATTCCGATTGATAGCATGAAAAACATGTTGAAAACATTTGGGTAAAAATTAAAGGGAAGCTTCAGTGATCTCAAGACTGATTGAATATTTGGTTGATTCCCTCCTAGAACAAATGATCAAACATTCAAAAGGAGAGCTATAGAAGTAATAGGACACTTAAAGGAATTATGTTTGTTTAGCTTGACAAAGAGAAGTAAGTAAGTAAGTAACTTTATTTTTCTACCCCGCCACCATCTCCCGGCAGGGATTCAGGGCAGCTACATGGGTCAGAAGCCTGAAAATACAAAACAGTAGATCAGTTAAAACACATTGCAATACAAACACAGTAAAATCAGCAGTTATACAAAACAGTTACCTTAACCAAAACAATACAATAAATCATAAAAACCTCAGTTAATATATAAATCAGTTAAAAATAAAATCTGTTAAAAATAAAATAAAATAAAATGGGCCACCAGGTTGGTGAAGAGGATGGCATGGAGGGGCCACCTAAGCTAAGGTGCAATAATATACTTCTAAAGTGCTTTGGGTCAAAGGACAAAGTGTAAACATTCCTGGACTGAAGAGGTGGGAGACGGACGACCAATTTGTTATGAAAAAAAGGGATCTGTGCAAAAGAAGGTGTAATGATCTGACTTTTGGTCATGGGGACTCAATTATTCAAATGTGCAGCAAAAAAGCCAAGTTTTAAGCTGCTTTTTAAAAGAAGCAAGCATGGGTGCCTGCCTGATCTCCCCCGGGAGGGAGTTCCAGATCCCGGGGGCAACTACTAAAAAGGCCCACTCCCTCGTCCCCACCAACCGAGCTTGCGATGGTGGCGGAAGCGAGAGAAGGGCCTCTCCAGATGAACGAAGAGATCATGCAGGTTCATAGGGGAAGATACGGCCGCTAAGGTAGGCGGGTCCCAAACCATTTAGGGTTTTATAGGTAAGAACCTGCACCTTGAATTGGGACCGGAAATTGATTGGTAGCCAGAGGAGTTCCTTAAACAGGGGAGTTGACCTCTCCCTGTAATTCGCTCCCATTAGCAGTCTGGCTGCTGAATGTTGAACTAATTGCATTTTCCGGGCCATTTTCAAGAGCATACAGTGCATTGCAATAGTCCAGTCTAGAGGTGACTAAGCCATGGACCACCGTGGCCAAGTCAGACTTCACGAGGTACAGTCACAGCTGGCACACAAGTTTTAGTTGTGCAAAGGCCTTCCCGGCCACCTACGACACCTGAGCATCAAGTGTCAGCGCCGAATCCAGGAGGACCCCCAAGCTGCAGACCTGCACCTTCAGGGGGGTGCGACCCTGTCAAGCCCAGGTTGCCACCCTATGCCCCGATCAAACTTATGACTGACCTCCAGGACCTCTGCCTTGTCAAGATTGAGCTTCAGCTTGTTTGCCCTCATCCAGGCCATTACAGCGGCCAGGCACTGGTTCAGTATCTGAGGGGCTTCCTTGGAGTTAGGTGGAAATGAGTAGTAGAGTTGAGTGTCATCTGCGTAGAGATGGCACCCAACTCCAAAACTCCGGATGACCTTGCTCACCGGTTTCATGTAGATGTTGAAAAGCATGGGGGATAAAATAGAACCTTGCGGGACCCCACAGGTCAAAGGCCAGGGATCCGAGCAGCTATCCCCCAGCTTCACCAACTGGGAGCAGCCCTCCAGGAAGGACTGGAGCCACTGGAGCGCAGTGCCTCCAAGGCCCATCCCAGAAAGCCATCCCAGAAGGATACCATGGTCAATGATATCGAAAGCCACTGAGATGTCCAAGAGAACCAGAAGGGACACACTCCCTCTATCTAGCTCTCTGCTAGAGAAGGCTGATAGGTGATGTAGGTTTGTATAGCTGAAGGGATATTAGAGAAGGCTGATAGGTGATGTAGGTTTGTATAGCTGAAGGGATATTAGAGAAGGCTGATAGGTGGTGTAGGTTTGTATAGCTGAAGGGATATTAGAGAAGGCTGATAGGTGGTTTAGGTTTGTATAGCTGAAGGGATATTAGAGAAGGCTGATAGGTGGTTTAGGTTTGTATAGCTGAAGGGATATTAGAGAAGGCTGATAGGTGGTTTAGGTTTGTATAGCTAAAGGGATATTATGTAGAAGGTGGAGTTTGTTCTTTTATTGCATCAAAGACCAGAAGATGAACAAATGTATTCAAATGAAAAGGAAAGAGATTCTACTTAAACATTAAGAAGAACACAGGTGATAGGCTCCGTTACTTGGAGGTTTTTAAAGAGAAATTAAATAGCCATTTCTTGGGAGTGAATTATTTGCTTTTTCCTGCATGACAGCTCTCTGCCTCTATGATCCATAGTAGCTATGACAGCTATAATATAATAATAATAACTTTATTTTTGTATCCATCTCCCCGAAGGGACTCGGGTCGGCTCACATGGGGACAAGCCCAAACAGCAATAGTTAAAATACAGATCAATGGGTTAAAACATTATAACAACATAAAAGCATAAAACTACATCAACAAGCAATTAAAACTTAAACAATAACAAAAACTGGACATACAGAGGGGAAATTGAGTAGGATTCTAAATAGGGCTCCTGAGATATACAGGATGATCGAAGCAGGGGCAGAGGAGCTCCAGCTTCTATTTTGCTATACATGGTGCTAAGTGTTTACTATTTAGTACTTTCTTATTTTTGTACACTTTGGGTTCAATTTACCAGGTTTTCTCTGTCCATGCATGCCACTATTTTGTATTATGGATATCTTTTTAAAAAAACTCGAGATAGAATCAAAGTCCCCTGCTCACATTGGAAATGTGAAGAAATTTTATGAAATTATTCACTCATTCTGAAAAAGACAAACTGTCTTTCAAGAGCTTGTTGACCTCTGAAAAAAGCACGAGAACTTAAAAACATAATTTTCAAAAAGCTGAGCAAAATTTGTCTGTATAATATTACTAGGCATGTGCGATCCAGAAAAAAAAATTGTTCTAAACTCTCTTTGAAAGTAGGGGGAGCTGGCGCTTCATTTCCAAAGTCATTTCTGAATTTTGAAGGCAAAAAGTTCAAAACTTTCCGAAACTTCAGAATATTTGTAATTAATTGGTTAATGGCAGACACGCATGCACAACAGCGAAAAACAGCACCGGGGGGGGGAGGGTTAGGGGATTCCCCCACCCTCATTTTTTGAGCTATCCTGATGAAACCTGCTACAGAGGTAGAGAACACTTACCACTGTTAGCTCACCAAATTTCATAACATTTCCCATATCCTCTGATTTTTGGCAAATTTTCATAGCTTTTGTAAAAAAACATTTTTTAATAATTAATAATAATGTTCCTGGTTTGAAAGGATTATTTCTTGTTTCATTGGGTTGTTTTTACTTTGAAAGTCATTGTTATACTTCAGAAACGTTGTTTTTGTGGCTGAAACTCTGTTAAATTTGTGGACACTCAGCAAACCATAATGTGCTATTTATAGCATGATGTCCCTTGCACACAAAGTTTTGGCAGTGTAATAAAGTTTTGCCATGTTTTTGTGACAGAACCAATTAGGAAATGGCATTTATCAACCAGGAACAGAAATCATAGCACAAAAGAGAGGGGTTTTGGGAACGATGGGTGGCACAGTGCTTTGAGGTGGCCCGGGCCAAACAAACCAAACAAACAGAGGGCTTGAACCCAGAGAAGGATTCAGCTAGTATGTAACGTTGCTGCTGCTCTCCAGACTTAGGGAGGACAACAGAGAGAGGGGTTTTAGGAACAATGGGTGGCACAGTGCTTTAAGGAGGCTCAGACCAAACAAACAAACAAACACATCAGGCAGAGAGGCTTGAACCCAGAGAAGGATTCAGCTACTTAACGGTCCTGCCGCTCCCAAAAATGGGCTGTGGCACAGGCTGGTGAGCAGCCTGCTGCAATAAATCACTCTGACCATGAGGTCATGTGTTCGAGGCCAGTGGTAAGCACCCGTCAACTAGAAAATAAAAAATAGCCCCTGCTCGTTGCTGACCTAGCAACCTGAAAGATAGTTGCATCTATCAAGTAGGAAATAAGGTACTACTTATAAAGTGGGGAGGTGAATTCAATTAATTTACGACGTTGGAATGAGTAAGTGCCATCACAGTGGATGATGAAGCAGCTGCTCCCCCCTGTGGCCAGAATCGAACATCCCCTCAGGAGAAGGTTAAATTGCCTCTGTGTCTGTCTCTTTCTCGGTTCTATGTGTATATGGGCATTGAATGTTTGCCCTATATATATATAATGTGATCCACCCTGAACCCCCTTCAGGGTGAGAAGGGCAGAATATAAATACTGTAAATAAAAAAATAAAAAAATAAAAACAACCACTTTCCCCACCCACTTCCAACCTAGCACTTTTGTCTCCAAAAAACCCTTCTCCTTCCTTCACTCCTTTATTTTCAAAGAAACTGTGTCACAGTTTTTAAACAAAAAATACCCCTTTCCCATTCCACTCCAGCCCAAAATAAATGCCTTCTCTTCTTTGTAAAGAGCTGATTCCTTCTTTTTCTCAATGGCTGCCAGTGCCTACGTTCCTCTTGCAGCAACCCTTAAGTCCCCCTGGAACAAGACGCCGGGCAACAAAGCCAACCAACCACCCTCTTCCCACTTCTAGGCCAGAATGAAGCTCACGGCATGTGGGAGGACGTTCTAAACCCCTCCCCTTACATGAACGTCCACACTGATTGGCCAAGGAGGCAAGCCCAGGCTAGGTTGCTCCTCCCTGCAAACAAAGTTTGGTTGCTTTAAAAATGCTTTGTCATATATCTGATGAACTTACAAGCCCATTAAATTAATGGGCTCAAATGCTTCGAAATTGAAAGTGTATTCTGAAGCGCCAAACCGTGTCAGAACCCTGTTTGGAACCCTTAATAGATCCAATTTTAATCCGATTTATGATAATTCTGAGGAATTTGCACATGCTTAAATATTATTATCTGTCAGAGTTTGTCTAATGGTCTTGTTATCTTGAATGGTGAATTGAGGCCTAGCTGTAGCCTAACAGCCACACCTCCTTCCCAGCACAACTGGCCTGATCTAAGGATGCCCTGGGGACTTGGGAAGGTACAGTCCTAAGCAGGAATAGGGAGAAGAAGAATGAGAGAAAAAAGAACAGGGTCATGCCCCAGCACCATTAACCTGATAACACCAGAGGCTACTTTTTGCAGCGCTCCCTACTTGACAGTTAAGAGACCTTTTCAACTTACCCTGCCATGGGCAGTTGTTTGGTTCCGATGGCTGCTGACGTTGTGCCACCTGATCCCCCTAGTTCTCTTTGCCCTTCAGCTTCTGCTCCGTGGCTCCATTGGTGCCAACCTGCACGGTGAGCAGCGTTCGTTAGGCTGCAGGTTTATGTCTAGTTGCCCTCTGCTGCTGCCTTTGGGCTGTCGCATCACTGCGTGCCTGGTTGGTCCTGGCACACTGTTATGTAGTTTTTCTCCATCTCCTCCCACTGGCCATGCTGCAGAGCTGGTGAGCCTTCTGGCCTTCTGGGACTCTGGCACTTCTGACTGGCCTGCTCCGTGCCATCTGCACCAGCTTCCCTCAGACCTTCTGACTGGTCTCCATTGTACCGTCCTTTATCGGGCCTTCTGGCTGGCTCTGATCATGCTGGCTCCCACACTGGCTTTCATTGGGCTTCCAGCTAGCTTTCATTATGCTGGCCTCAATCAGACCTTCCATCTGGCCTTCTTCGCATCAGCCCTCCAGTTGGTTCTCATTGTGCTGATTCCCAAGACTGTGGCTGCTGCAAAAACCCAGGCCTCGTTCGGGGTACCAGCACCTCTTGATTCCCGTCCCTCCTGGCTGGATCCTGAGTGGTGGGTTCTTATTTCCTCCTTCCCACCCCTTCTGTTGGCTCTCTGTTGCCACCATTACACCTCCTATTGCCTATTTACTGATGGAGAGGGGGTCGTGCCAGGCAGTTGCCAGTCACCCTGAAATTGAAAGGCCTGATCATCACAGAAACACCTTATTCCAGTTTGAGTTAAGCCCCGTTAATCTGTATCAATTGTGTTCCTGTTACCAGGGTTGTTTTAAAATCTATTTGTGTTGCTGCTAGACTGTTTGGTTGAGACACGAATCTGGTTCAGTTATACTACAGCTGATCTATTGTTCCAGATTCAAATATCTGCAGATGCCGAGATTGACTCTGGCCAGGCTAAATTAATCATAGGACAGCTGGCCAAAGATCTTTACTTTAGACTGCCCTCAAAATTCTTATAAAACCCTCAATCCTGACTATCCCACCACCCAACACCCCTTTAACACACTAGCACTTTCCTTTGTTATTTTCTTTTTTAGATTTATATATGGCAATACCAATAAGAACTACAACATTGCCTGCTATTCATGTCAAGTGTGACCCAAGATCTATACTATTGTCTTCTACTATATTAGTTTTCTGGCTAGGGGTGGGAAGATGATATTAGGTATAAATATCACAGCGAAGACTTCCCAATTGTTAAAAAACAATTACAAAAGAAATTGGAAGGAAATAAAAAGACATTTGGAAAAATCAGAAATTATCACTTTGGGGCAGAATCTCTGCAATTAAAATGAACATCCTGCCAAAGATGTTATTCCTCTTTCAATGTTTACCCATTATAAGATCGCATAGGAGTTTCAAAGAATGGAATAAAGACTTAAGCAATTTTATATGGCAAGGGAAATGTTGCACCCCAAGGCCGCGTGAGCACTGGAAACTAGACCCAATAATCATATAATATCTTTATTAAAGCAAATATAAATTCAGGAATGCATAAGTGGAAAGGATGAGTGAAAAATAGTCCTTTGTGAAAGGGTAGGAATAAGTCCAAAAAAAATGAAGAGAAATGTCCAATATAATTGTCCAAATTCCAAAAATTGAAACACGCTCAAACTGTTGGAAGGTTTGAGCGGGGAACAACAAGGAAACAAGGCTGAATAACAAGGTCCAAAGTCACTAGGAGTCGTGGATATCAAGGCAGGAACGAGACGAAGCGAAGATCAAACTTGATTTAGGAACAAGGCCAGGAAGAGGATTTACTCCGATTCTACTCGGGAGTCACGGCTCGGCTTGGCCGCCAGGAGCAGGAAACTTGGCTGGGTAAACACCAGGAGCTAGAGTCGGTGAACTGTTCTTAGGTATTTGCTACGTTGACACCGCAAAGTGTTTGCAGTGCAAGACACTTTTATGGAATGAAGATCAGATCCCAACGAAGGGAAACCAAACTCCCCAAAGGTTCCCAAGGGAATCTTCTTATCTACAATCCCCTCGAGATGCCAAACGGTTACTCCTTCAAAGCCCTTGTTTTTCTGATCTCTGGCGATGCAGAAACTCCCTTTGGTTGAAGGGCACGTTCTCTGGGGAACTCTGGACATCTGGAGTAACATCTCCAGTATCTCTCCCAATTAAGGAAGCATCTGAACTATCAGCAGCTGGCAGCTGTAACTGAAAGGAGAACTGGGCAAAAGGTCAGAATAAGCTTCACCCTGGTCAAAGTTCATTTCTGAATCAGGTTCAGAAACCAAAGGTGGATGGGGTATGACAGGAAAAAGTCTAGAATAAAAATGAAAAATCTAACAGATGACAGGAAAAGAGGAGGCTTTGCCATGCCGGACATAAAAATTTATTATGAGGCCTGCAATTTAATCTGGTTTGAGGATTGGATACAGCTAAAAAATAAGAATGTTCCAAATTTGGAAGTGTTTGATCTATGCAAGGACTGGCACTCGTATCTTTGGCAAGAGAAAAAAAATGAAGGAGAAAATTTTTGGTAATCATTTCTTTAGATCTGTCCTTATAAAAACATGGAGTAAATATAAAGCAAGAATGTACAACAAAACATTTAGGTAGTTTTCCCCTCTAGAAGCGTCCCAAAGAAGACTGTTGGGATGGGTTGACTGGCCTAAGTATGAAGATATAATAATGAAACAAGATCAAAATTATTAAATTAAACCCCAACAAGAGATAAAAGCTATATACAAAAATCTGACATGGTTACAATATCAACAAATCAGAGAATATTTTAAGATGGATAAAAGTCAAAGCTTCATGGAGAAAGACAATTTATGGGACAAAATACTCTTTTCGGAAAGAAAGTTGATTACAAAGATTTACAAAACTCTATTAGAAAGGAACACTGAAACTGAACTAGTTAAAAACAGCATGTCCAAATGGGCAAGAAGTGTTGGATAGGCTTGTCCGATCGATGGAAAAAATGTTTCAATTCTCGTTTCTAAAGTAGGGGGTGCCGGCTCTTCAATATAGAAATTATTTCTTAATGTTTCACCCAAAATTTTCGGATATTTCCGAAAATTCGTAATGTTTCTAAAATGTTTCTAAAATGTCGGACACGCATGCGCAATCGCCAAAAAACAGGAAACCGGGGGGGGACTTTTCTAGGGGTCTCCCACCCTCATTTCTTGAGCTATTCTCATCAAATTTGGTACAGTGGGAGAACACATTTCACACTCTTTGCTCAACAAATTGCAGAATGTTTCCTGTCTCCTATGATTTTTGGCGAATTTTCCTAACTTTTTATAATACACTATTTTTCAATATTTGAAGAAACCTGTTCCTGGTTTGAAAGTCTTATTTCCTGTTCAATTGGGTTCTTATCACTGTAAAAGTCCCTCTTCTACTTGTGTAGACTTTGGATTAGAAACACAGCACACGCCAAGCAATGCCTTGACAGGATTGGCAACGTCCTTTGGAAACTATAAATTGCCTTTGAACCTTTTGATCAATGGTGCCACTGGCTGACCTTGTGATTGCAAAAATGAAACTCTGGCTGAGGACTTTGGATTAGAAATGCAGCACATGCCAAGCAATGCCTTGGCAGGAGTGCCACTGTCCTTTGGAAACTATAAATTGCCTTTGAACCTTTTGATCAATGGTGCCACTGGCTGACCTTGTGATTGCAAAAATGAAACTCTGGCTGAGGACTTTGGATTAGAAATGCAGCACACGCCAAGCAATGCCTTGGCAGGAGTGCCACTGTCCTTTGGAAACTATAAATTGCCTTTGAACCTTTTGATCAATGGTCCACTGGCTGACCTTGTGATTGCAAAAATGAAACTCTGGCTGAGGACTTTGGATTAGAAATGCAGCACACGCCAAGCAATGCCTTGGCAGGAGTGCCACTGTCCTTTGGAAACTATAAATTGCCTTTGAACCTTTTGATCAATGGTCCACTGGCTGACCTTGTGATTGCAAAAATGAAACTCTGGCTGAGGACTTTGGATTAGAAATGCAGCACACGTCAAGCAATGCCTTGACAGGATTGGCAACGTCCTTTGGAAACTATAAATTGCTGTGGACCCTCTATTGAATCAAATCAATGTCTGACTTTGTGATTGCAGAAATAAAACTCAGCCCAAGGCTTGGGAATAGAAACGGAGCGTGAGGGAAGCAATGCCTTGGCGGGTGCCCCATGTCCTTTGGAAACTATTTCTTCCAATGTACCCTTTAGGTTTGAAAACAATGTGTGTCTTTGTGATTGCTGCAATAACACTCAGCCCGGGGGCTTGGGATTACAAACGGAGTGGGAGGGAAGCAATGCACTTGCAGGAACACAGACATCCTTTGGAAACTATTATTTTCAAGTCCCCCCCCTTTCAGGATTACAAAGAAGGGCTGATGTGGTGATTGCTAAATTCCAAAAAAGAAAACAGAAAGGCAAAAGGTCTCCCTCAGGAGTAGATGGAAAGCACCCCAAGCTCAGCACTAGCAGGGATGCAAATGTCCTTTGGGAAAAAAATGTTTCCTAAAGCCAGCCACAGCAAGGACTCTGCCCCAAGCCCCCAGCCAATTTCCCCCCCAAAAAACACAATATCGAACCAGCAACAACAGAAACACTCTACTCCCAGTCACTTAGCCCTCTCTCCCCCAAGCAAGCAAGCAGCTTCCCAGCGCGTGCGAAACGCCCTCTCTCCTCGGTATCCCAACCCAGAATGGCTTGGCTCAATTGGGGAGGGGATTTTTATAGAGATCCTCCACGTGGACGCCGAGGATGCTAGCCCCCACCTTTTTCAGCCATCGTGGAAGTCTCTGATTGGTCAGGGAGCGGTAGCCATGTTAGGCTGCGCTAGGCTCCCATTCATGTTAGGTTGCAGAAACAAAACAATTTTTTTTTTAAAAAAAAAATATTTTTTAAAAAATTTGGAAGGAAAAAAATTAACGAAAATTTTAAGAAACAATTAGAGAATGGGCCAACGATGGTTTGAATTACATTGCCAGTTGCGCCCAGGGAAAACGTTTCAATACTCCTTTCAAAAAACGAGAACAATCCGAAATAATTACAAAACGAGAAACATAACGAATATTTGGACAACCCTAGTGTCGGAAGACCTATCCTTATGGAAGAATGGAAAGCCTGTTGGAACAGGAAATTGAAATACACATACTCATACAGTTTGAAAGAGAATTGGATGAAAATGCTGTATAATGGCATATTACACCCAAGAAAATTGGAACAATAAACAAAACAGAAAATACAAAATATTGGAAATGTGGCGAAGAAGAGGGATCATACCACCATATTTGGTGGAATTTCAAAATGGCGAGGGAATTCTGGAATAAAATACATGAATGTACGCAGGAAATTTTAGATACCAAATTTCAGAAAGCACCAGAAACTTATCTATTGAATATTTCCAAAATACCCCCCAGAACAAACGAAGAAAAGGTATTAACATACCTGACAATGGCTGCCAGAATTACATATGCCAGATACTGGAAACAAAATAAAATCCCTTCAACAGAAGAGTGGCTTGTCAAGATTTTAGAAATAAAAAATATGGACAGACTGACCTTTCTGATGACCAAACAACAAGGAAGACCAAGGAAAGAAACCTACTGAAACCAAGTAGAGAATTACTTAATAATAATAATAAAAATAGACTAGACGAAATGAAAAAGAAGAATGAAAGGACAATTGACAATAGAAACACCTACTCCGCTTGATATGGTCTAAAGAGAAAAGATTTAAAAAATCAAGAAATGAATGAGGGTAAACATTAAAGAATAATGACATACGAAAAACAAAACAACAACAACAACAACCACTGGGACTGACCTGGAAGTCAAAAACCCCTCACCCCGTCCCCCTGTTCCCTTTTTTCTTTTTTTTTCCCCCTTTCTCTTTCTCTTTTTCTTCTTCTTTACTTTTTTCTTTTCTCCCGTTTTCCTTTCCTTTCTACGCACCCATCCTGCTTACCCTTTTGATCCCATTTTTTATGTATATATTGTAAAAACTTAAATAAAAATATTTTTAAAAAAGAATTCTATCTCGCCGATCAGGTGCCCCATCCCACAGTCACCCATGTTTGAGTGTGTTTGCTTAAAGGTGGGCAGCCAGGACAGAATAGAAATTCTGTTGATGTACCGCCCACCCCACTGTCCAACAGTTTCCCTACCTGAGCTAGCCGAGCTGGTCTCTGCTTTAATGTTGGAGTCTCAATGGCTTACAGTGCTGGCTGATTTCAATGTCCACACTGATACATGCCTGTCGAAAGTGGCACAGGACTTCATGGCTGCCATGAAAACCATGGGGCTGTCCCAAGTTATATCTGACCCCACCCATGCCGCTGGACAGACTTTGGACTTGGTCTTCTGTATGGGATGGGATGATGGTGGTGGTGGAGTGGAGGAACGATATATAGTTCCATTGTCATGGCCTGATCAGGCTTAGACTAACTGTGGCTCCATGCCTCCACCGGGGGAGGGGGGGCAGGGATTAAAATGGTCTGCCCCAGGAGGCTTATGGATCCAGATGGGTTCCTGACGGCTCTTGGGGACTTTCCTGCCACTATGGAAAATGATTCTGTCGACGCTCTGACAGACAATACAGTGGTAGAATACGGAGTTGGCAGCAATAAAGAAAATGTGTAGGAGACTAGAGTGACATTGCTGCCAAACTTATCGAATCTGAAAAAAACACGGATTATAGCATGTTGAAAAACCTACTCCACAGCAATGAAGGTGGCTGAAAAATCTTTCACAGCTCCTAACATTGCATCTGCAAGGAACCACCCAGTTTAGCTGCTTCAAGTGATTAGGGGTCTCCTATACCCCAATTCTCAGGTGGGGTCCTCCGACCACTCAGCAGCCAATTGTGAAGAATTTGCAGGGTTCTTTACAGAAAAAAATCACTCATATCTGCTCTGACTTAGATGCCACTATTGATACAGTCTCTATGGATATAACTCATGTGCCTGCTTGTCGAGATTCATTTCAATTGGTGCAATCCAAGGATGTGGACAGGATCCTTGAAAAAGTGAGACCTGCCACGTGTTGTGACTCAGCAACAGCATAGCCTGCAGAGCCAAAGTGAAGATGAAGAAGGGGATTCTGGGTTTCAGATGCAAGAGCCAGATGATGGGGTGCAGGATGAATTTCAGGATGATGGTATGGGGATGGGAATTATACAGGCTGATTCAGAGGCTCGAGAAATGCAGCTTGAGGATGAACTCTTGATCATAGATAACAACCAGGATGACATTCCCATGGGAAATAATGAGCCGGAGATGTCTCAGGCCCCAGTTCAGGTGTGAGATAATGAAGTGGCAGACCTTGAAGGAGCGCCATCACTATCTAGAGCAGATCGCTTGCAATGGAAAGGAATGCCTCAGCCTCGTCGTAGTGTGAGATTGGCTGGAAAGCGAGAGACCTCTGAAGGAAAGAGAAATGTATTTTTGGGTTGCTTTTAAAACTGTGTGTTTAGAGACAGATCTTTGTCAAAGCAAATTCTTGCTTCATCTGAGTGGATGTCCATGCTTCCCTGCCTTAGAGATTCTCCTGTTCCTGGATCTTTGTAACCTATGGGCCTTTGTTCTTTTGGATTTACTGACTCTTGTTTTGCCTATGGATTATTGGATTTACTGACTCTTGTTTTGCTTATGGACTATTGGATTTTACTGACTCTTTTACAACTACTTTGGGAGCTTTATATCTGCCTGCTTTGATTTATATATTTGCTTTTGCTCAATAAAATTACAAAAGGCTATCTTCTGTGTGTGACTTGGTGTCAATAGCAAGGTGAGCTATTCTGAGGTGCGACACCATGTGCATTCTCAACCCTTGCCCTTCTTGGCTAATAAAGCAAGCCAGAGGAGTCCTGTAGACTGGGTTAAGAGGGTGGCAAATGTCTCCCTAAGTCAAGGCAAATTTCAATCCAGCCTGAAAATGGCTGTGGTAAGAGCTTTAGTAAAGCAATAATCATTGAACCCAGCCAAAATTAGTAATTACCACCCAGTTTCTAACCTCCCCTTCTTGGGCAAGGCTTTGGAGCATGTGGTGGCCTTGCAACTCCAGGGATTCCTGGTTGAAAAGGATTTTCTAGATGCATGTCAATCTGATTTTAAGCCCAGCCAAGGGATTGAGATAGCTTTGGTCACCTTGATAGATGAACTATGCAGACTACTAGACAGGGGAAGTGTGTACCTGTTAGTTCTCCTGAACCTCTCAGTGGCTTTTGATACCATTGACCATGGTATTTTTTTTAGATTGGCTGGCTGGAATAGGATTTCTGAACCTGATTCATTGTTGTGGTTTTGACCTTTAAAGCCCTAAATGGTTCAGGTCCAACTTAATTTTCAGACTGCATCTCCTAATACCAACCTGCCTAAACCCCAAGGTCATCAAGGGAGGCCCTTGCTTCCGCCACCATCCCAAACACGATTGGCTGTGATGAGAGAGAGGACCTTTTTGGTGGTGCCACAAGGCTTTGGATATCCTCCCTAGGGAGATCAAAATGGCACTCTCCCTAACGTCATTCAAGAAACAGTTGAAGACCTTCCTTTTAAAACAAACCTTCAGCGATGAAATCTAGGCTGAAGTGATGAGAAGGTTAATCTCCACTGGGCAATATGAAGTGCAATAAGATTTGTCAAGGCACCACAAGAATGCATATTGTTTTAAATGCTATTTATGTTTTATTGACTGTTCATTATGTTTTACACCTGTGCCTTTGTCTGTTGATTTTGTTTTGTACATCATTGTATTTTAACATGTTGGAAGCCACTTTGTGTCCCTTCATGGGAGAAAAGTGGGATATAAATAAAGATTTATTATTAATATCTGTAGAGTGTTAATTTACCTGCAGCCTGTAATGGGTAACTGATGACCTGAGAGAATACAAGGGACTCACCTCAGATGAGCTAGAGAGCAAGCATGAGGGAGTGAGTTTGAAGTTAGGAGAATTAGTTGGTGTTTTAGAGTTTGCAGAGAGCTGTAACTTGTTGTAAATGGCTTTTGTGTTTCACAACTGAATACATAAAGCCTTCCTGCGTTTAGAACGAACAGCTTGTATGGTGTCATATGTTCCAACAGAGATTTTCCTGCCACAACTACACAGGGGAGCTTGGATCTTACTACTGGCTGCAAGGGAAGCTGCCAGGACTCAGGGCCCTTCTAGACAGGACCTGTATCTCAGGATATGATCCCATGTTTTCTGTTTATCTCAGATTATCTGGCAGTGGGAACTCATTTAATCCAGTTTAATGCAGAAACCCTGGTATCAGATCCTGGGATATAAGGCCTGTCTGGAAGGGCCCTCTGTTAGGTAACAGAAATTCCTGACACTGTCTTTTTTCTCCTGTGGAGCAAAATGCATGCAGACACACAAATACAAGCAAATATAAAAAGATTTGTCTTTGAAAACCTAAAGTTCGTTCATTGTAAAGTTTTCATTAAAAATAAAATGAAATTTCCTCCTGCCCATCCCTTCTTCCAAGCTCTTTATTTATGTATTTGTTTATTTTCCTGCATTCATACCTGTCTTTCCATTAAACCAACATAGCAATATGCAATTACAAATTAATAATTCATGTAGAAATAAGCCATAGTGCAATAAAACTGCCTGAAAACCAGATCAATAAAAAAACCAAGCAATTGAAAGCACTATTTAAAATAAATAAATGAATGTACAACTACTCATAAATCTGTAAGCTAGCATGGTGCATTCATGATTCACAATATATGTATTTTATTGTATGTATTTTGTGTTGATGTGTTTTCCCTATGCTATACACCACCTCAAGCCATTGGGAGAGGAGGGTAACAAATAAAATTTATTACTGTAGTAGGAGGAGTAATATTCCCTTGTTTCTGGAATATGTAAGACTATGGAAGTCTCACAGTCTCTATTTACTGGGAAGCAGCAACTGTGATAAATAGGGATCTGTTCCCCTGTCAGTATATAGTCCCGCCCCTTCCTCGCCATAATGATCTCCAGTGCAAGGGGACATTGCAACAGGGATCCTGCTTCCATTTGTCACAACAGATATTTCATAAGAAGAGGTGGAAACATCAGTCACCTGTTTCTGGTCAAAAAGGGAACAGATCTCTGTCAATCACGATGGTTGCTTTTAGTAAATGAGAATGATGTGGAGAAGTAAGGACAGCAGGCAACTATATAATTATGGTGGTGGTTACACCTTTTAATTACCTAAATTAATCCAGCCAATGTTGTAAGCTTCCTTGAGTATTTTAATGGATCGTGTGAATTTATATACATGTCTACTCAGGCTCCATCTACACTGCCATATAACGTAGATTCATAATCCAGTTCAATCTGAATTATATGCGTCTGCACTGACCATATATTGTTGCTCAATGTAATTTTATCTGCATTCTGAAACACACTGACAGCGTGACTCAAATCCAGATTAATGTGTTGCCTTACATAAATAAATATAAATGATTGCACTGTTGGACATAACATTTTGGTCTGATTGCATACATTCCTTGAGGCAGAGGCTTTCTGCTTATCTCCCATTACTACCTTAAAGTAATTTCAATTGTGTGAGCATTTCGAAAGTGCCACTAATGACAGAGAAATCATTTGGTTCATTGGGGATTGTTTTTCTCTTTGCCTCTCAGCATAAAGGATCTGTCCATTACATACTGTCATCAGGAATTCATTGAGCTGCATTAGAAATACATTGGGCAGAATTGAAATATCCTAATAGCAATGAGTGGAAGTGTTGGTATTTATATCCTGTTTGTTATATCTCCAGGCTTTTGCTAACTTGTCATATTCAATTAAATAATGTGTTGACTTCTATACTAAATAGCTATGTAGACAGAAATATTTCTAAATATGGAGAAGCCACAGGGGATTGTTATATTTTCTGTAGTCAATTGGTGAAGTGACATATCATAGTGTTTTTTACAGTCCTGAAGAAAGAATATTTGTTAATTATTACTTAGAGTCCCCCAACTTGGTGAGTTCCAAATATTAGAACATTCCCTTCCTTACCAGTTCATATTTCACATGTGCAATAATTTCATATTATTGTGGGATAGTCATAACCAGGGGAAAAGAAATACCAGTCTACAGTATTCCTGATGGACAAGAGAACACACTCCCATCACTGGCAATGGCTGCTGTACATTAAGTCACAACTGGTGGCCCTGAAATTTCTTAGTCGGGAGCCAGGATACATTATTTAGTTAAGTATACTTTAGCTAAATAATTGATATACAATGTTGGCCTTTTTTGTAGTATGCATTTTATAATGATCAGTTTGTGAATTTCTAATACATATATTAAACCCTTCCAAATAATGTTTGCAAATAACAACAGCAAGATAACATCAATATAAACCAGAAAAAAGCAAGATTCACTTCATCTTATTTTAAAAAGTGGCTAACTACTAATATAAGATCAACTATATATTATTTACAGGTGAACCCTATTGGCAGAATGCACATCCAATTATATTGGGATACTATTCTATATTTTGGGTTTCAAAACCATGATATCTAACACCATTGTTTTTACATTTGGATGATAGAAGAAACCAGGGAAAGTTTTCTAACAAGAGTTTGCAGATAAATTTGCATAAGGGAAGGAGTAATTTCCGAATACAATAAAAGTTCAGGCTATTCTAGGACAAAAAAACCAAAAAAGATAAAAAGGAGCACCAGAATTGAACCTGAAAGCAAGCTGGAGATAGCATAATGAGTAAAAAGGAGGGGCTAGGTATTTGTAGTTGTATTGGTGCTTAGCTTATGCCACCTGTGGACTTGCGTTATTATTTTCAAATTTTGTCATAGACGAGACTGTTTTCTGAGCTCCTCTTTGGACTTGTAGAACTAGCACCACCATAAAGCACTCACAGTTTTATAGTCTTCTCCCAACTGCTTCTGTAGCCAATTAGATTAGAAGGTCTCATTTTAAATAGCAACCAACCAACGAACAGTGTCTTTGATGAATTGATGGGCTGTATTACGATCCATTTAGAAGAAAATTAGATGAACTGGGCCCCTGAAGATGGAGACTGTTATTAGGAAGAGGGAACAGTTGGCAGAGGATTAAGAAGAGGATGTGGTTAGTTATGCTCCACTGGGAGTAAGGATCTGATTTAATTTGAGTGCTAGCAGTGTTTATTTCTAAAACAAAAAAACAAACAAACCATTGGCTTAGTTCAATTATCTTTGATAAACTTATGAAGCAAACAAATGCAAAAGATGCCCTGAATATGAAAATAAAATGAAGGATTAAAACAAATTATATTTGATAGACCAAGTCATGGCAGTTACATGAGAGGAATACAATTAATGTATGAAGTTACTCCCATAAAATGACCTGTAATCTAGAAAATTTTCAGTGAGGGATACGAAGTGGGGCCAAAAATATTAATTGCCACTCCTTCCTTCCATTATTTCCATCATGACTTTGCTTTGGCATTATGATATAGCCCCATAACTAGGTCTGATTATTTTGTGACATCTTGACAACACCTTCTTTATTATGTATACCTTACTGTAACCATTTGGAAAATGAGGACATAGGGAGAATGGCACCAATTCAGGCAGAAAACAAACTTTTAAAATAGTAAAAATGGTACCAATCAGTATAATTTTGAGCTGTCTGAAACCAATGTTTCATATACAGTAGAGTCTCACTTATCCAACACTCAATTATCCAACGTTCTGGATTATCCAACGCCTTTTTGTAGTCAATGTTTTCAATAAATCGTGATATTTTGGTGCTAAATTCGTAAATACAGTAATTACTACATAGCATTACTGCGTATTGAACTACTTTTTCTGTCAAATTTGTTGTAAAACGTGATGTTTTGGTGCTTAATTTGTAAAATCATAACCTATTTTGATGTTTAATAGGATTTTTCTTCATCTCTCCTCATTATCCAACATATTCACTTATCCAACGTTCTGGCGGCCCATTTATGTTGGATAAGTGAGACTCTACTGTATATGAATATTCATATCAACCTTACATGTAATAGTTAGACACAGTCTACCTTTATAGCCACAAAAGCCTGGAAATTCCTCCAATTTTTTTAAAAATTAAAACAGGAAAGTTTTTCATGACAAAACATTCTCAACAATCAAACCAAACTAGGAACTTCTTGCTCAATAGAATTGAAGCATGTGTTACTTGGGGTTGCAAACAAATTGTAACAAGCCCAATCTCTGCTGTTTCCAGCTGAAGTACATTCCTCTCTTTCTGTTCTTAGTACAGCCAGCATCAGACTAAGTATCCATCTTTTAAAAACCTCCTTGCCTTAGACTCAGGGAAACAATTATAAAGTCAGGGTTGTATCAAAATGACTCTTTTCCTCCCATAGGGCAAATGAAGGTAAAAAACAACAACTTTAAATTAACATTAGAATATTTGTCTAGAAGTAAACTAAATCAAAGTTAAATGCGAATGGCTGCTTCCTTAATACCGGGTGAAGCAACGTAAATTAACAAGAAATGAAATTAGAAATTGTTCTTTGATTTCATTATTGGGTTTGAACAATTGTTAATTCAGTTTCTTTTCATAGTACTGCCTGGAAAAGAACATTACAGCTCACCATTTCCTCATAAGATAACAATCATGAAGTACCACAGTGATAGCAACACCATTTCTCATATTTTTCAGGTGGAAACAATGTAGGTTCCTACTTTTCTCTTTGTGACATCAACAGATTGATCAATATAATCTAGGAATCAACAGGTCAACCAGTTTCACTTTTTCTTCATACTATTGTTTTAAAAGATGTCAAGTTTAATGAAAAAAATGTGAATTTTATTAAGCTCTTACATGAAATGAATCAACCTTCTTTACTACTCAAATTCAACATGCCCCATTGAAAAGAAGTAAAATATCTGCCTGTCATGCAACTGTTTAAGAACCTGCCCTCTCTCCCCAAGGGGACTCAGAGTAGCTTCCAAAGGTGAAAAAGGCAAAAATGGCCTTTCAATGCCATGTGAATAACAAAATAAAACATTAAAACAAGCACAATAACACAAAAAACTATTAAACACAACACAATAAACCATTAAAACAGTTAAAATAAACAACTAAAAATCTAGACTAACACAAATACATCAATAAGGCATGATAACTAACACACGGAACAGTTAAAATCTGTATAAAATATAAAAATATAAGTCCTGAATAAATTAGGGGTGACCATTGTCGATATTGTCAGGTGAAGTAAAAGAAAAAGATAAACTATTAATCTTCTCTCCATATGCTGGCGTGCAAAAGTAGGTTTTTAGTTGTTTCTTAAAGGAAAGAAGTGAAGGGCCTGTTCTTATTTCTTTAGGGAGGAAGATCCAGAGGGAAGGTGTGACCATGAAAAAGGCCCCCTCTCTTGCTGCCTCCAGCCATGCTTGAGACAGTAGTGAAACTGAGAGGAGGACCCCTCTCATGATCACAGTGTCCAAGCAGGTTTGAAGATGGAGATGCGGTTTGTCAGTCTGGGCACGAACCATTTAGGGCATTAGAGGTAATGACCAGAAATTTGTATTTAGCCCGGAAGCAGACTGGCAGCCAGTGGAGCTGCCATAACATGTGAGTTGTATGCTCCCTGTAAGGTGCTCCAGTTAGTAATATGGTTGCTGATCTCTGAACCAGTTATAGCTTTTGAAGTATCTATAGTGTCAAGATCCAGGGAAGTCATGCTACCCTCTATTCTGCCTTGGTCAGACCACACCTGGAATACTGTGTCCAATTCTGGGCACCACAGTTGAAGGGAGATGTTGACAAGCTGGAAAGTGTCCAAAGGAGGGCAACTAAAGTGATCAAGGGTCTGGAGAACAAGCCATATGTGGAGCGGCTTAAAGAGCTGGACATGTTTAGCATGCAGGAGAGAAGGCTGAGAGGAGATATGATCGCCATGTATAAATATGTGAGGGGAAGTCATAGGGAGGAGGGAGCAAGCTTGTTTTCTGCTACCCTGGAGACTAGGACGCAGAACAATGGCTTCAAACTACAGTAAAGGAGATTCCACCTGAACATTAGGAAGAACTTCCTAACTGTGAGAGCTGTTCGGCACTGGAACTCTCTCCCCCGGAGTGTGGTTGAAGCTCCTTCTTTGGAGGCTTTTAAGCAGAGGCTGGATGGCCGTCTATCGGGGGTGCTTTGAATATCATCTTCCTGCTTCTTGGCAGGGGATTGGACTGGATGGCCCATGAGGTTTCTTCTAACTCTATGTTTCTATGATTCTATGATTCAAAGGCAGCCCCGTGCAGAGACCACTGCAGTAGTTCAGGCAGGATGTGACTGAAATGGATAACCATGGCCAGATCTGGCATTTCAAGGTACAGGCACAGCTGGCACACAAGTTTTAATTGTGCAAAAGTGCTCCTGGCCACCACAAACACCTGGGGTTTCAGGGTCAACAATGAGTCCAGGACTACCCCCAGACTGTGAACCTGCCTGTTTGGGGGGAGTGTGACCCCATCCAACACAGGCTACAATCCTACACTCTGATCCACCTTCCAACTGACCAGGAGTGCCTCTGTCTTGTCTGAATTTAATTTCAACTTGTTAGCCCTCATTCAGTCTATTACTGATGACAGGCACTGGTTCAGGACCAGGACAGCATCCATGGCTTTTGGTGAAAAGGAGTAATGGAGTTGGGTGTCATCTGCATAAATTTGACACATAACTCCAAAACTCTGGATGATCTCTTCCAGTGGTTTCATGTAGATGTTAAACAGCATGGGGGACAGAAGGGAGCCCTGAGGTACTCCACAGGCCACTGGCCAGGGGGTCAAACAGGACTCCCCCAGCACCACCATCTGGGACCAGCCCTCCAGGAAGGACTGGAACCACTGTAAAACAATGCCCCCAAGCCCCATCTCAGAGAGGTGGACCAGAAGGATATCATGGTCAATGGCATCAAACACCGCAGAGAGAATTTACAACAGCACAGTTTTTTAATAAAGTGAATAATTCTCTTCTCTCAGTCATAGAGTTAAATATAATGTCAGTTACTTTCAGCTGGCATAATAGCGCCAGATGTTTCACCCTCTCCTATCCTTCCACTTTCTTTGGATTCTAGGCTGGAATCCTCGAAGACATGGATCACACACCAAAATAGGAATTCTTGTTAATTACAAGGAACTAGAAGACAAAAATAAGTAACAGAGAAGAATCAAAGATGGTAGGAAAATTTGCCTAGATCAAGAAATGACTGATTGACTGAATATTGCAAAATGAATTGTTTGTTCATCACAAACACATTCTTTTACTGTAAAAGATATATTTTATCACAATCCAAAATGCAATAAAGTGTCAGATATGACACTCTAAGGCAGTGATGGCAAACCTTTTAGAAACTGAGTGCTGAAACCAGGGGAAGGTGTAGTTGGGTGCTTAGGGGGTGGCAAGTGAGGGGTGGAGGGTGAGCGAGCAATGAGGAAGAAAGGGGGTGGGTGAGCAAAGGGGCAGGCAGCAAGTGGGTGACAATTGGGCAATGAGCAAGCAAGAAGGTGGGTGACAGGTGGGTGGTGAGCGAGCAAAAAATGAGTAAGAGGGGCAGACAAGAGGCAAGTGGTGAGAGAGCAAGGGGGCAAGCAGGCAAGTAGCGAGTGAGCACATGGGTGGACAAGCATGCCATAGGTTCACCACCACTGCTCTAAGGTAAGAAGACAATTTATTTATTTCGTGTCAAAAGCATTGCATAATAAATAAGTTTAAAAGTGATAAAATAAAGGAATCACAAACAGATAAATAGTTTTGGACCAAAAGCGGGCAACAGCAATCGCATTGTCCGTAGCTTTAAACAACTCCTCCTCCATGCATGAGGCAGGGCATTGTGGGCAAGCATACATATGAGGAGTTGTTTGTTCAGCTCCACAGTCACACAAGGTGGAAGATTCCTCCAGGTAGTGCCATCTTGCCAGGTTGTCTTTTGATCTGCCCACTCCGCTTCTCAGTCTATTTAGGGACTTCCAGATTGCCCATTCTTGGTTTGCCCCTGGAGGCAGACTCTCATGGGGGGGGGGGCATCCAGTTAGAATTGTCTGGTTTAGCTGCCCAGAGGGACACCTTGCTGTTGCTGGGGGGACATCAAGAGGAGTGGTGCTTCTCATGAAGCCCTTCCTTGATTTGAGTCTGGTGGGAGGAGGCTGATAGTCATGCAGTGGATGGCTTTCACAATATTCAACCTTTTTTCTCTCACAGTTAGCAGCAACTTCCAGTCGCACGTCAGGGGGGGCAATGCCAGCTAGCTTATAGAGTTTATCAACAGATGTAGGTTTAAGGCATCCTGTGATTATTCTACATGTTTCGTTCAGTGCCATATCCACCTGCTTTGCATAGGCAGACTTGTGCCAAACAGGACAGGTGTACTCCGTAGTTGAGAAAGACAAGGCCAGGGCTGATGTTCTTATTACTTGTGGGTCTGCACCCCATGCACTTCCAGTCAGTTTCCGCAGGATGTTATTGCGTGCAGCTACTTTGTACTTGATGTTCATGCAGTGTTTCCTATATGTTAGTGTTCAGTCTAAGGTGACACCAAGGTATTTAGGATGGAAACAGTGTTCGAGCTCTTGGCCTTCCCAAGTAACTTTCAGTTTCCTGTTGGCTTCACGGTTGCGTAGGTGGAAAGCACACACTTGTGTCTTGGAAGGGTTAGGCTTCAGGTGGTTCTCTTTGTAGTAGCTGGAGAGATCTTTCAAGGCATTAGTAAGCTGGTTTTCAACTGTTTCAAAATCATTTGCTTGTGTTGTAAGGTCAAGGTCATCAGCATATATAAAGCTCTTTGTGAGTGATGGTTGTGGCTGATCGTTTGTGAAGATGTTAAACAAGGTCAGTGCAAGAACGCTTCCTTGGGGTAAAACATTCTTTTGCTTCCTCCATCTACTTTTCTGGCCCTGAAACTCCACATAGAAGCTGTGGTTTTCCAGGAGGGTCTGGACAGTTTTTGTAAAGTCAAAGTCCCGGGTAATATGGTAGACTTTCTGCAGCATTTTTCTATGTTGCACGGTGTCATAGGCTGCCGTAAGGTCCACAAAAACTGTTCCCGTGATGCAGCCTTTCTCGTAGCCTTCCTCGATATGCTCAGTCAGATGGAGAATTTGACCTGTGCAGTTTTTCCCTGGTCTGAAACCTGCTTGTTGTGCAATAAGCTTAGGTTCGATGACAGGTCCTAATCGATTTAATAGCATCCTCTCATAGACTTTATATAGATGACATAAGAGGGAGATTGGTCGGTAGTTCCTGGCATTGGAGGCATCTTTACCAGGTTTTAAAATGGCAATGATCTTAGTTTTCCTCCAGAACAAGCTATTGGACTACAGCAGTAGTGCTGTGGTGACAAATGGAGTTGGACTCAAGCCAAAATAATGTTCAGCTGTTGATGTGCTCAGAGGTGAAAGGAAAGTTCAAAGCTGTATAATATTTATTTACGTCATTTCTGTCCTGCCTTTCTCACTTGAGGGGACTATACATATTATAGGAACATGGTATGTGAAACACATAGATCAGGGGAAGCTAGAATTAGTGATACAAGTAATGGGAAGTACTTATATAAATATTGCAATATTTGGAGCAGGGAGTTAAAGTGGACAGATTTGAATAATTCTGCTTTGAGATAGACAGATCTACGACTTTGGTTGGTTTTCACTTGCGTTCCCCATCAGCTGGCTTTATACAGATGTTTTTGTTTAAATTTATTTATTTATTAAAACATATTTATGTTTGTTGTATAGTGTGCAATTTTTTCCAGCTATTAGTGTTTCAATTATCATTTATCAGTCTTTTATTTGAATAGTATAGATAAAGGCATCATAGGCTCTAAGTTAATATCCACTTCCTCCTTGTCTACAGTCTTATAGGATCCCCTGTGTACATTTTTTAGTTTAATTTTACTTTTTTATTGAGATGCTGAATCACTGGTTGCAATTCATTAACAAAGTTCTCTAATTGTTATCCTCTTAAAAGTACAGTTATTTTGTCCATTATTAGCAAATCTATAATGTATGTTTCCTATTCTTCTAAGGGAGGTATCTCTGAGGTTTTCCAATATCTGGCATATACTATTCGAGCTGCCAAATTTCTTTTCTATTTCTTCATCTGGCATGTTCAAAAGGTACATTTGTGGTGTCATTTTGAGGTTTATGTTTAGCATCTTTTCAAGATATATACAGTGAATCTATACAGATGTTTTATTATATAATAATAATAGTAATTTATTTGTTACCAGCCTTTCCTTGTATCTCTAGAGGTGGAGTGCAACTTGATAAAACACAACACTATTAAAATATGAATGATACATATATACACAAGTAAAATGCAAATTAAAATTATCAATAAAATGCAGGTTATATACACAAGTTATAATTAATTGGCTAGACCTGCTGGAAGAGATAGGTCTTCAGTTATGTCTTAACATTCAACAGTTAATTTAGCTGTCAGATCTCTTCCCACGGTCTTGGAGTAGCCGATGAAAAGGTCCTCCGGGTGATAGTTACCAGTCAGGTTATGGTTGATTGTAATACCGCCCCCCGCCCTCCACTCAGAGGACCTCAGTGTCCCATGGCAGATTGTGCTGGAGAAAGTGATCCTGTAGGTGTCCTGGACCCAAACCATGTAGGGCTTTAAATGTCAAAACCAACACCTTGTACTTTGCCAGGAAACTAATTGGCAACCAGTGGAGTGACTTCAATATGGATGCAAAATGTACATTCCTGGATGTTCTGTAACCAATCTGGCTGCTATATTTTGAACCAACTAGAGTTTCTGAACTTGGTACAGAGGTAGCCCAGTGTAAAGTGCATTACAAAAGTCCAACCTTGAGGTTACCAGTGTGTGCACTAGCATCTTTAGGTTCTTGGATTCTAGGAAGGGGCACAGCTGTCATATCAGCCAAAGCTGGTAGTAAGCATTCTTGACTGTCACCTGGGCTGACATTTGGAGAGACAGATCCAGGAGCACTCCGAAGCTACAAGTACAGTGTTTCAGGAGGAGTGTAACCCTATCAAGAACTGGTTGACACACCTCTATCCCTGGGTTAGGACCCTTGATGGCAAGCACCTCTGGGTGCTTGTCTGGGTTCAGTTTCAATTTGTCTTTCCTCATCCAGAACAGTACCTCCTCCAGGCATTCATTCAGAGGAGGCATGCTATCCTTAGATAAATCTGTTTTTGAAGTCACAGAGAAATCTATTTGGGTGTCATCAATGCACTGATAGTATCCCACTCCATGCTATAGCAGTTTCATGTAAATGTTAAAAAAAAAACATTGAGAATAGAATGGCCCCTTGTGGGATGCCACATAAGAGCTCCTGTTTTGAGGAGGATCTGCTATCCCCAAGCACCATTATCTAGAACCTGTTGTGGCTCAGCCATCGCGGCCTATAGTTCATCAAGAGTTGGATTTGGAAACAGACTATGCTACAGAACCAGGCCCAGAACGAGGGCCCTTGGCCTTGCAGCTGCCTAATATTATTACACAGGAGGATACGATAATTGGAGAACATTCCGATGCCTCGGCAATCTTGCCTACACCAGATGGTGTTGTTCTGGGTGAAGATGGGTTTTTCAATCGGAGGGAGTGTTTTACGAGAGATAGGAGCAAGAAGGAGGGGGTTCGAAGAAGCAAGAGGTTAGCTCTGAGGCTCGATAATAACTGTTTTATTATAATATAATATTATAATAATTATAATAACTGTTTCCCGTGAGTAGTTTTGCGGGTCCTGCACTCCCTTAATCTCATAACCTTGGAATCTCCTTAAATGTGTTCCCCTTTGTGTTCCTCACTGCGGTGTCAATTTTGCCTTTCCTTGGAAGAGGTTCCAGTATCCAGCTCCCAGCCTTGTCTCCTGTTTGGAAACCAAGCCAGGTTTCCAGTTCCATGCAAGCTGTGCCGTGCCGCTACTCCTGAGTAGACCTCACCTTGTTACCTTGCTTTCCTTGTTCCTGAGTCGAGACTGACTTTGCCTTGTACCCTGCCATCCTTGTTCCTGAGTCGAGACTGACTTTGCCTTGTTTATGTTGTTTTCCTTGTTCTGAGATGGGATTCACCAAGTGGATTACAGTTGCAGTTTGCAGCATTTGGTTCTTGGCTCTGGATTAAGAACTATCCTTGACTTTTGGGTGAAACTATCGAGTTTCACTGGTGGATTACAGAGAGGACATTGCTGAACTTGTTTGAAAATGCAAAAGATTTTATATTAAGGACTACTTTTAATACTGACTTATTTCGCTAACTAATAAACCGCTTGTGTGTTATACTGGTTTTCTGTCTGTTTCTCAAAGTGCTCCTGCAGCCTTGGGGTGCAACAGAACCTGCCTGAGAGGTACAACCGGAACCACTGCAGCACAGTGCCTCTGATTCCCAGTCCCCTCCCCAGCCATTCCAGAAGGATACCATGGTCAGTGGTACTGAAAGCCACTGAGAAATCTAGAAGCACCAACAGGGACACTCTCTGTCAGAGATAAAATGCAGATAATCCACTAAGGCAATCATAGCAGTCTCAACTCCGTATCTTGCTCTGAAATCAGTTTGAAATTGGTCAAGGAAGCATGTGTCATGCAAGACTTCATGGAGCTGTAGAGCAATTGCCTTCTCAATCACCTTGCCCAAAAAAAGGAAGATTAGAGATTGATGTATAGTGATTAAGGTCCAGGGGACTTTTTCAGCAGTGGTCTATTGCTTCTTTTAAACAGGACGGGAAATTCCCTTTCTTGAGCCATGCATTGATATTACGTTATATTTGAAATCGAATTGCATCTCCTCCCTGGACAACCAGCCAAGGATTGCAGGGATCAAGAAAGCAGGTTGTCCTCCTTAGTTGCCCCAGCAGCTTGTCCACATCAACAGTACTCACTAATTGAAACTAATCCAATGTATATTTGTATGCATATTTAAGCACACATTGGCCTAAATCTAGTTGTTAGTCTCAGCTAACTTTGATGAATTTAAATTTTTCTTAAGTGAATGACTCAATGAGTCTTCTCTAATGTGGATAAAAATTACATTTAGGCTTTAACAAACACATTGATGGATGCATGAACCATTGATAACAGTGGGTTTGTGCACATTTAAATAATGCACATAATTTTGTTGTAGGCTTTTTTTTAAGCATTCCTCATTTGGCACATACCAAAAATATTTATTTTACAGAAGTATCACAAATCTGGAAATGTACATCCATTTCTATGTTTGGTCTGAAGAAAATAGCCTGGGTAATTGTTTTCAAATAAAAGCCTCAATGGGAAAAATGCCACAGAACACTAGTTCTTTAAAAAAATTATTAAATTTATTTTAAAACATTTAACATATTACAGTTGCCTTGGTACTAGTTCTTGTCTTGTGTTTGTGTGTTGTAAACGTTTGCTTCATTACATTTGTATTGTTCCTAATGGGAAAAAAGCAAAAGAAAAATGGCTTTGTCATTCACTTTTGGAGAGATGATGAGAGAGTCCTTTGTCTGGAATCTAAGCCAAGTCCCATAGCAAAATTTTAAAACTCCCCCCCCCCCCCCGCCCCAATTTAAAGGTGATGTGCTGTTGCTAAAAAGAACAACTAGCATTTTAACATTTAGATATAAATACCTAGACAGTTTATCTGGCATTTATTTTCTCTGTTTCAGCTCCTTTACATGTGTTTATGTGACCTTTGATATTGATATTTGGCCTCACTTGAACAGCAGAGTTATGTGACTACATCAAGATCATCATATTTGAAAACTTGCTTATGTGTCACTTGATGATAGATCTTTCAGTTAAAGGAGGATGTAGATTAGGTTGACTTTTTGAACTTGGGGTTAAACCATCCTCCTTATCTTTGGAAATTGAGTCAATGGACTGTGCCACTAAATTAATCAGTATGGATTGTTGTACATACTCTGCAAAGGGTTATCAGTAGGCAGAGCCTTCAATGAAAGGTAAGGACTTGTCAGCTCTCCCCTTTGCTCCAGTGTTAACCTGTGATTTCTTTTATTCAATGAAAGGGGGAGGGAGAAAGGGGAAAGAAGATAAAGAAAAGAAAAACTGATTCATTGTACTGTTTCTGACAGCTGCCTCTGTTCAATTCTAGAAATGCCAGAAGCTGTTGCATAATCCAAAAATTATATTCATGAAATGGTTTTCGGTACCAATCCTGCCAAAGAGAAACAATGTTTAATAACCCACTGAACAGCTGAGATAGAATAGCTACACACAATCAATTTATGTACCACCTTTGAAGCTAAGAAGGACTGATGAGTGTAGAGATGAGAAGCTACCAAGAGCCCCATGGAAACCTACATATGGTTCTAAAAGTATTATCATCATTTTTTATCATCATCATCTATTTCTAAATCCACTTTTCCTCTTTCTTCCCTCAGATGAGGACTACAGACTCAGGAGTGTAGAAGTGCAGTGCTGGTTGACTGGGGCTGTTGAAAAATGAAACTGCAGGGAAGAATTTATCATTTTATAACATGGTGTTTCATGGAAAACATCAAAGTTAAGTGTATGTATTGGAAAGAGACTGAGTACAACAGAGAAAAGAGGGAAAGTATGGCATGTGCTTCACAAACTATTATTTTAAATGAAACAGTATATTTTGGATATGAAAAAAAATCTATTCCTTTAAAGATCTTTCAAAATATACTCCAGTTTGAGAACAGGTTCTCTTTCATCCTTTAGAATTTTAGACTCTTTTTCATCAGACCATTAGTAAAACACCAGTTTTTAGGCAACATTTTTTCTTCTGATACCTTAAAAGCATTCAAATTCAGGTCCCTGCAGTTATTAATCACATTTGAGAATTCTGTCTAAAATGAAATGTCCTAGCTGGATAGAATGGGGGGAAAATGATCCATAATTGACTTTCAGCAGAAGTTTGAAATTAGGACCACAACTTTTAGCAGTAAAAAAAAAATGCATCCAGAATGATGCAGAATGGTTTGTAAATACTTTTTTGTTTAATATTTTGAGCAAATAATGATGATGGTAGTAGCTTAAATTTCTTGTGTATCTTTTTATCTAATTGCATTTTACAATAAAATACAAAATAGTTAAACACACACACACACACACGTTTCTAGTGAGCATCTTGCTCCACCAACTCCAGTAGACTAGAGCTTTTGACATTTCAAAGTTGTTGTCTTCTTACAAAGTAAAACAAAAACTCTGAAAGAATAGTTGGCTGGCCTCCACTCTTTCTTCTCTCAATGGATTCATAGTGGTCACATTTCAGAACGATTGCATTAGGTTCATGAATTATGATGCTCTTACAGACAGATTTACTGATTTGGTACTAGAGCTTGGCTCAAGATCTTTAGATCCAGATTCCAAGGGCTCAAGATTTAATGTCTCCATCATCTCAAGAGCAAGTATATATTAATTTGTGGTGATGTCAAACACAGTATCTCTTCATCCCTCACCATTTGAATCCTACATTGCTTTACTGTAGGATCATTCCAACCAGCAAAAGTAAGGTCAATTTGTACAAGATACGATATGTGGTTTGCTGGTTTGCTTTACTTTTCATTACTTTTCTTTTAACATTTTTTATTATTTACACTTTATTTTTGTTTATTTACTGATTTATTTTGTGCCCTATTTAATTTCAGTTAATGGTGTGGAAAAGAAGAGAGGGGAGGAAATGGAGAAAGGAGAAGAACCAGAAAGGAAACCCAAGTGAATATTGCAAAACAATTTAATTTGTGGTCTTTTAAATGCTGTTAATAAAGAAAAGAAAGCACTCTTGATTAACAAAAAAGATGTTTTCTGACACTAATTAAATACAATTCTTTCTAATTACTGTGAATTAGTGTGATGTTCAGCTAAGAAAATCATAGAGCATCCATTTACCAAATTTAGTGAAGCAGAAATAGGTTTCCTGATAATGAAATGGAGATGCTTAAATTAGTTGTCATTACTTCATAAGCATGGCATTTCCATATATTATCTGCAGCAGCCTTCATGTAGTAGGCACATGATTCCTAGATTGGTATACTTCTTAAAATAAAGCATTGTTTCCAGTTGTTCATTCATCACAGCAATAGAAAATATCAGATTTTTCTATCAGCTGCACTATATGCATCCATAAAATCTGCTGGTGAGCTCTCTGAAGTAGATTAGGGTTGTGTAGAGAGTTTGTAGAGAAAGCAGAGCTTCTATCTAAAACAAATGATCTGGTTTTCACAGTGGTGAGCTTTTCAAAATTAATATGCTGTGGACATAATTTTCCTAGTTACCTCCTTTTTGTGGAGTTAAACAGTACCATTCTGTATATGTAACATCTCCACTTCAATAGTGTCTTCTCCCAAATAAATGTGTAGTTTGACACCACTTTAATTGCCCTGGTTCAATGCTTTGAACTCCTGGAATCTGCAGTTCAGTGAGGCACTAGCACTCTTTGATAGAGACCACTAAAGATCTTGCTAAACTACAACTCTCATGATTACATAGCACTGAACCACAGCAATTAAAGTGGTGTCAAATTGTATTAATTTAACAATGCAGATGCACTTCAAGTGTAGAGCACAATTGATCCCTTACAGGCACCTCATTACACAAATGTATGTGTGTAAAATTTCTGACAAAAGTATCTATTTTACACTTCCTGAGGCTCATTGAAACAAGAAATACAACTTGCCTTAGACATTTGTTCCAGAACTTGTGGGGTATATTAGGAAAATGTGTAACATGCATAAAATATGTGTATGAATGTGGGAGATAAGTGATAGAACATAGGTGGAATTTGGAGATATGTAACAGGTACTCCTCACCAGTGGAAGTGGAGGGAAGCAATCCTGTGAAAGAAAAAAAACCCAGCTAGTCCAGGCTCATGTGGGGCAAGAAATGAGGCTGCATTCCCCCATGGACTACATCATCCTTATCTTTCCCCACTGAATCAAGACTGGCTGCTTCTTCTTCTTTGAATTTTCTACCTCATCCTGTCCCTTTTCACTAATAAGAAGGAACAATACCAGCCCTTCCCAAGGCTTCAAAACTGTTGAAAGTGACATTTTGGATAGAATACGAAGAGCAAGCAAATGGTATTCCATGTCCCATTAAAAAAGACATACCTTATCTACCTACATGTAAGCCACATGCTTGACATACACATATAACCCAGCAATAAGTGTCTGCATCCCTAGTTTTATATGACTTTCTATTATGATTTGAAGTTTATCTCTGGAACCATGAAGATTAGAAATGTCTGAACAGTCAGAAGCATTACAAGAGCCTAGGAACTGGAACGTACATGATATGATTAGATCACAGTTAGGTTCCTAAAACATACTGTTTATTCAGTTAAATTCAGTGGATACAGCAAAATTAAATAGTTCCAGTTGAGTAGCGCCTTCCTTACACAAGCCTGATATTTTGCATGATATATATATTTTCTAAAGGTTCAGATGTATATAAATTATGTAACTAACTAGGTCATCCATCTGTCAAAAAACATACTTTTAGAATATTTCAGTGCAATTTTTGGGACAATTACATCAGTAAAGACATCAGTGTTATTTGAACTAAAGCTGATGGATTCAAGTGCTCAGGAGGTTTTTTTTCCCTCCCTCTCCTCCATTTTCTGATTGCTTTTGCATGTGAGAAGCAGTTGTCATATCCTCAGCTAGTTGTTGATACTCCATTTCTAGAACTTTCACCTGTTCAGTTATCAGATGGCCTATAATATCACAAATGTATTTATAATTATAGCCCGTTCACAGTAATTCATAAGATGTTTTGCGTCCTGTGTCTTTTACAATGCTAAACTGTACATCTGACTCCTGTTCTCTATGGGAAAATAATGTCTACTTCTTGATCTCAAAGGTTATGTCAAGCTGCCTTTGGCAACCCACCACATAGATGGATTGTAGCATTAACAGCAAAAAAAAAAAAAAAATCCAGGCAATGTCACTGACTTACACTGCCTACAAAGGACAGGACAATTCCAAATTCCCATTACCCTCCTTCTGTGCCTAAGATTTCACTATTATACTCTATTACTCTGCCAATGGAGAAGATTCAATTAATGAACTTCTTCACACTGAGCTAAAACAGCCCCATTTTCCCGATTTTGGCCAGGCCTGAACAGGGACTACCAAGCGTCATCAGACAACATTGGCAGGACCCACCCATATTCTTCCCAAAATAGAAGGGAAGTGCCAAAAGGTGCTTCCTCCACCACCACTGGGAGGAAAGTGTGTTTTGGGTAGCTCCAACTGAGCTACCTGTACTTTCCTCCCCTTTCCCCTCTATGATGGGGAAAGGGCAGTGGGGCAGCACACGTTGCCATGCTTTCTACCATCTGATGGGGACAGAATACCAACACACCCTGTCCAGTCCCCAACATATGATGGGGAAGGAGGGAGGGCACGGGGGGGGGGGGTGCTACAAGCAACTGCTGGCAAAATAACACAGTCAAAAATGTCTCTTTTTATGCTAAATAATGTATTGTCTTCAGCAGATGTACCCACCTCCCTACCCAAGTCCAGATTCGAAACCAGGGTATTCTTTCAGTAAATATATATATTCTGTTTTGGGATTTTTGAGAGTAAGGATTATGTGCATGTTTCTGCATCTTCAAACATATCAGGCGTAGGCTGGTGAGCAGCCTGCTGCAATAAATCACTCTGATCATGAGGTCATGAGTTCGAGGCCAGCCTGTGGTGGGGTGAGCACCCGTCAATTAATTTTTTTTAAAAAAAAATAGCCCCTGCTCGTTGCTGACCTAGCAACCTGAAAGATAGTTGCATCTATCAAGTAGGAAATAAGGTACCACTTATAAAGTGGGGAGGCAAATTTAACTAATTTACGACGTTGGAATGAGGAAGTGCCATCACAGTGGATGATGAAGCAGCTGCTCCTCCCTGTTGCCAGAATCGAACATCCCCTCAGGAGAAGGTTAAATCGTCTCTGCGTATGTCTCTGTTTCGGTTCTATGTGTATATAATGTGATCCGCCCTGAGTCCCCTTTGGGGTGAGAAGGGCGGAATATAAATACTGTAAATAAATAAATAAATACCAAAGCTTTGGTTTTAAAGTATTGACAATTTTGTAATATTTCAGTTATTATTTTACTATTGATTTCATTGTAGTCAGACTGTATCTTGTTTCAGTTGGTTCTTGTTTTAATGCAACACATTCCATTTTCCCATTGTCCTAAAATGTGAAAAGTCTTTGAAAGCAATGCAAAATGGTAAACTTGTCCTTTGCTTCCTTTAGATTATTTTTTTTTTAAAAAAAAAACCCCTCTAAGTTTCAAAGCTGTTGTTTAGAGCCCCTGAATAAACCTTCTGTGAAATCATGTCTGAATGGAATCATACGGTCTTTGGGTTTCAGATCATAGTTCATTCATCTCAGGTAAAAACTCATCACCTGGAATTTTTTGAGTCTTCTTTCAGCGATCCCATTCACAGCAATGGAATCTGAAAAAACATGTCCTACTTGACACCTATGTGATGGAGGAAAAGCATGCAAATTATTTAGTTAATTTTGCTAGTACTTCTTTGTATCTGCCAAGAAGGTATTCAAAATCAGAATAGTTTGGTGATTGGCAATTCTTATTATACAGGAAAGTTTCATATGTCATTATTTATTCCATTAATGCATTTGTCTCAAGGACTTTGGTGAAAAATGTATTCAGTGTTCAACTTGCTAAAGCAAACCCAATGTATTAACCTGTAAGTACTATGTGGCCTTCATCTTTCATAATGTACTGACTACTTATGTCTCCTGAGCCTATGGAAGCAAATCTATTGGCTTTCCCAAGGTTTGCCTGTTAGCTTTAAGTGGTAATAGATTTCACTGATATTCTACTAGTCAATGAAACAATCTTGGTTATGCCATTTTGTTCATGAGACTCAACTTTCTAACTGTTAAGAAATAAAGGTTAAAAGCTCACAATCTTTTTATTATGCTTGCATTAATGTCCTGCTACCATATCACATATCAAGATTAGATGGTCTAATATTATTTTATAGCTCTGTCTGTAAAGTGCTCTGTGATGTATAACAACGGGAAATGCTGTAGAATGACTTTTGTGTGAAAGAATAGGAAACAAAAACTTTAAACAAAATGTAACTTTCCCCCCTAAAATCAGCTTCTGCTGATTTTAGTAAAGTTCAACTGACAAAACTGTTTGATGTCAGTTCACTTAATCACACATTTAATGTGACATTTGCAAACTACAATGTGTGTTTGTTCCTTTTTCATGGTCTTTGGCTTAGTAGTTTTATATCACTAAAGCATAGCAGGAGATGGACTGTCCTCTGGCACTTGAGATTCATGTTGTAGCCTAAAGGCACAAAGTTAGGCCTTTTAAAAGGAAGAAGCTTCACCTCAATAATAAAAGGCATGAGGCTGTAAACCAGAGCTAAACTAAGGACCTCATCACACTTACTGACTGAAGTGTCTTTGGACACTTGCCAGCCAGTTGAGGGATGAATGAGCATGTAGCCCCGTCTCCAACCAGCAACATGGGAAGACTGCCCTGTTTGGGTAACACTTCCCCCATGTGAAGAGCAGCATGAAGGGTGACAGAGTTGTTCAGTGCACTGCTGTTTCACCACACTTGCTGGCAAAATGGCACCGGGGGGCGGGGGGGGGGGGCAATGTGATAAGGACCCAGCACCAAATAAAGCAACTGTGGAAGCTTCTCATTATGAATGGAAATGCATTCTTCTGGCTTCAACCAGGGAAGGGTTGCCAAGTTAAATACAGGAAAGGACTTTTGTTGCATTAATATTCACCCCATCAGGGTGATGTAATATAAAGTTCTATAAAGAAAAACTACAGCACATCTCCTCCCGCATACCCACAAAGCTAAACTTATAGCTGGTAAAGCCACTCCAGCACAATTGTTTATTTGGAAAGGGGCAAGGACAGAGTCATCTCCTCCTCTGTTCTTGCATTCGATGCACAACAAATATATTTATAAAATCATATAGAGTTAGAAGAGACTACAAGGTACATCCAGTCTACCCCCCTCCCATGCAGGAAGTTCTTCCTAATGTTTAAGTGGGGAAACCTGTAGTTTGATTCTATTGCTTGGGCTTGAGTCCTAGTCTGTGGAGAAGCAGAAAAAAGCCTGCTTCATTTTCAATATTCCTTTCAAATATTTAAACATGAATATCATGTTTCCTCTCAGACTTCTCTCCTCCAAGCTAGATGGTCCCAGCTCCCTAAGTTGCTCTTCAAAGGGCTTGGCTTCCAGACTTCTGATATTCCAGCTTGTCAATATCTCTGTTGTACTGTGATGCCCAAAACTGGACAAAGTATTCCAGGTGAGAGAACAGAGTGGGATTAAAACTTCTCTCACTCTATACGTTTTACTCCTATTGATTGAGTCTGAAATCACATTATTGACTCATACAGTTAGTGGTCTATTAAGTGCTTGTCTACATCAGTCATATAACCCCAAGTTGACCAGAAGTTTCTCCTGGATGTTCAAATGAAGTCCAGAGACTTCTCGTTTTCAATGCACAATATATTTAAAACTTCAACTATGGGCACGTCTACACTGACACTTATTTTGGGGCAGCTGCAGAGGATGGAAAGAGTTCCCACCACCCAGTGGTGCTAAAAGAGTGGTTCACTGCCACTCAGTGGACATCCTAAACATCCCCTCCGCTCACACACACACACCCAATTATCATGGCAGTCTCTGGCCCTGATATGGGGCCTATTTTTTTCCATGTTGCTTGCCCTGACATAAGCTAGATTTATGGTGTTTTGAGGAAGGGGAAGGGGGAGAGAGAAAAATTTCCCCCTAAACTCTCCCCTCATTTCCCTTCATCCCAGCTGACATCAAGGCAAGCAATGGTAGGTCCTGTGCCACAACCAGAAACCACCATGACATGGGAGTCGGAGGGAAGGGGGCTACCACCCTGTGTCCCTAGGCCAGTGCTTCCTAACCTTTGGGACTCCAGGTGTTTTGGACTTCAACTCCCAGAAATCTCAGACAGCTTACCAGCTATTAGGAACTGAGGGAGCTGAAGTCTAAAACCCCTGGAGGCCCAAAGGTTGGGAACCACTGCCCAAGGCTGAGTGAGGACAGTTACGGCTGGTGCTGGCCTAACTGCCCCCACAGTCCCTAAATCAGAGGAAAATTCTAAAGAAGAATTTGGACTTTCCCCTGACTTTGGGTAACACGAGGCAAGGATGTCCCACCATGGATCAGCCGCATGCAGCACTTGGCTGCTGCTTCGCTGATTCTCATCTACACCAACAGTGTAAATGTAGTCTGTGTGAAAGAAAAAACAGAAATAGTAGAAAGTAAGAAAATAAAGAAGAAAAGCAAAAAATAGAAAAGCACATTATTATTATTATTATTATTATTATTATTATTATTATTTTATTATGACACAGCAAACAAGACAGATATGCTGGATTTCGTATCATAAAATCACAAGTCGAACAGTTCCCAAGTGTCTAGGACTGTGTGATGTATTCTTGGATGATGCGCACAGATCCTAGCAGGGTGGACTTTTGCAGTTGACAGATCGTAATTTTGTCAATGTCTATTGTTTCCAAATGCCGGCTGAGATCTTTTGGCACGGCACCCAGTGTGCCCATCACCACCGGGACCACCTGCACTGGTTTCTGCCAGAGTCTTTGAAGTTCAATCTTGAGGTCCTGAGAGCGGCTGAGTTTTTCCTGTTGTTTTTCGTCAATGCGACTCTCACCTGGGATGGCAACATCAATAATCCAAACCTTTTTCTTTTCCACAACTGTGATGTCTGGTGTGTTGTGTTCCAGAACTTTGTCAGTCTGGATTCGGAAGTCCCACAGTATCTTTGCGTGATCATTTTCCAATACTTTTGCAGGTTTGTGATCCCACCAGTTCTTTGCTGCTGGGAAGTGGTACTTGAGGCATAAGTTCCAATGAATCATTTGGGCCACATAGTTGTGCCTCTGTTTGTAGTCTGTCTGTACAATTTTCTTACAGCAGCTGAGGATATGATCAATGGTTTCGTCGGTTTCCTTGCACAGTCTGCATTTTGGGTCATCAGCTGATTTTTCGATCTTGGCCTTAATTGCATTTGTTCTGATGGCTTGCTCCTGGGCTGCAAGGATCAGGCCTTCTGTCTCCTTCTTCAGGGTCCCTTTCATGAGCCATAGCCAGGTCTTCTCCTTATCAGCTTTTCCTTCAATTTTGTCAAGGAACTTTCCATGCAATGTTTTGTTGTGCCAGCTGTCAGCTCTAGTTTGTAGTGCAGTTTTCTTGTACTGGTGTTTTGTCTGCTGTGCTTTGAGGAGTTTCTGATTTTTGACTTCAATCAAAGCAGGTTCTTCACTTTGCTTTACATATTCTGCCAGGGCATGTTCTTCTTCTTTGACTGCTTGTTTTATTTGTAAGAGTCCTCTGCCCCCTGATCTTCTAGGCAGATATAGCCAGTCAACATCACTGCGGGGGTGCAGTGAATGATGAATGGTCATGAGTTTTCTTGTATTTCTGTCCAAATTGTCCAGTTCCATCTGTGTTCAGTTTATGATGCCAGCAGTATATCTTATGACAGGTATGGCCCAGGTGTTTATGGCCTTGATGGTGATGCCTCAATTGAGCTTGCTTTTGAGAATTTTTCTGACCCTTTGTGTGTATTCTTTACTGACCACAGTCTTCACATGTTCATGCTTGATGTTGTCCTGCTGTAATATGCCCAGATATTTATAGGCCTCTGGCTGGTGACACTTTATTGTTTGGCCATTAGGCATATTTATGCCCTCATTTCAATGATTTTTCCCTTCTTCAATGCCACTGTCACACATTTGTCCAAGCCAAACTCCATGCTGATATCAGTGCTAAAAATTCGGACAGTGTTAGTCAGAGACTGGATTTCAGTTTCCGTTTTCCCATACAGCTTCAGGTCATCCATGTACATCAGATGCGAAATTTTGTGAGATTTCTTAGATGTTTGATAGCTGAGATTTGTTTTTTGTAAGATTGTTGACAGAGGGATCATGGCAATAATGAAAAGCAGAGGGGACAATGAGTGTCCCTGGAAAATTCCTCTTCTGATGTTGACAAGTCCATAGCTTTCATTTCCAACAAACAGTTCAGTTTTCCAGTGCTCCATCATGTTTTCAATAAAGGTGCCAACGTTTTTACTAATCCCGATGGTGTCCAGGTACTTGATGATCCAGCTGTGTGGGAGTGAGTTAAAGGCCTTTTTGTAGTCAATCCACATCATGTGAAGATTAGCTTTTCAACTTTTACAGTTCTCCAGAATCATTTTGTCAATTAATAACTGGTCTTTTGTGCCCTTGCTTTTCTTATTATTATTTATACCCCACTTTATTTCTCCAGAAGGCAACTTGAAGCAATTTACAGTAAAAGTATGATCACGTAATTTAAAATATTTATATATGCAACCATTAAAACAGAATTAAACATAACATTATTGAAATTTCACAGCTAAAATCCATTAAAACATATGCAAAGCTAAAAACCACAGCACCCACTGATTTGATCTTGAAAACCTTCTTCTTTAAGAGCCTGTCTGAATAAAAACGTGTTAGCCGGCAGCCAGAAGGACAATAGGGAGGGAGCCATTCTCGCTTTCCTAAGTCGAGGGGCAGCAACGAAGAAGAAAATATCTCTCTCTTTCTCTCTCTCTTTCTCTTTCTCTTTCTCTTTTGCTTTCTCTTTCTCTTTCTCTCTCTCTCTCTCTCCCCCCTCTCTCTCTCCCCCTCTCTCTCTCATTCTGTTCAACCAAGCTTGACATGGAGATGGGACCGAGAGAAGGTCCCCTCCTGAAGACCATATGAAATCTAGAAAATAATAAATGAAGATGGAATCATGATTTCCAACTTTCCTTTTGGTGGTTATAAGCATATGGAATATAAAATATTCTCAAAATTTGTAAAAAATCATCTTATTCTGATAAATCCATCCTACTAATCCACAAAACCCAATGTTATCGAGTTCCTTTCTTTCTCTCATTCTTCTTCTTTTGCAAGAAATCCATTAGGAGTTATCAATTTCTTAAAATATCTTTAATAATGTTTCTCTAATCAAAGTGAATAATTTATTCATCTCCATTCTCCACTAAATCATAGGCATTTCCAAGGTCCTCCAGCACAACCCTATGGTATTTTTCTTCATTTCAATAGTGTTGTACATATATATGCAGAGTCCAGAAATATATTGCATTAACACTGGAGTTGTAATTTCTTTACAAATGTAACACTATTTGGCATCTATAAATACACATACACAAGCACACAAGTGATACTATTTCGCACCTAACTGTCTGTCTGTCTATCTATCTATCTATCTATCTATCTGCTTTGAATAGCATAGGGAAGGGTTAATGCCCTGTAATGTTTGTTTTGCTGTCTGTGCCCCTGTTCAGAAGATTTCATCTAACTTTCTGTCCCTGTGAGAATTGGATTTTGATAAATGTGACTTCTTCTGAAAAGAAGGATTGGTAAGAAAGCTTCAATGGAAACACCCTTTCCACATGATTTATTTTATTTTATTTCTCCCCATGATAATAACTCTTACAGGAGTGAATTTCCCTTCCTGAGGGTAAATTTCTCTGGCTTCCAGTTGTCTCACCCCTGTTCTTAAGTAGAAGTCATTCATAAGTCAGATGTTTGTAACTCTGGGACTACCTGTATATGGACTATTAACTTTCAGTGTTTCAGTTGTTCTAGGGAAATTATTTATAACCCCAAAAAACCTGAAAATGATACATCAATCCTATGTCTGTTAGAAAGTGCCAAATATGATGATAATGAAATTGGCAATCAATAAAAATATCTTTTTCTTTGTAATCATATTCAAAATTGTAGTACCTTTTTAAAAGCAAGAAGCCCTCATATTCCTACAGATTTTGACATCCTTGTGTGTAGTGCTTTGAGAACTGGACTATAGCCAGTGGAAAGCAGAGTCTGAATATCACTCAGCCATGGAAACCCACTGAGTACCCATGGACAAGTCATATTCCCTCAACCTAGGGGGAGGGCAGTGACAAACCCTTGGGGGGGAAACTTTCAAGCGCACCCTGTGATAAGGCCACCATAATTCAGAGTGAACTTGAAGGGGCATAAAAGCAATTCCTCCTCTAGTGAAACATGTGCAGGAAATGAAAGAAGCTTTTACTCCATCAAACAAACAAACAAGAAAGTATTCAGACTGTCTTGGGAAAGTTTGACAGATCCTCAATTCTTGTTTTGCTGCATGAAAGAGTTGAACATGGTCTCCCCAAGCAAATGAAGTTCCACACAAGTATCACATTCAAAGGCTCCTTCTTTTTATCTTTATGTCGCTTATGCAATTCATCCATGTAATATCCATGTAATAAACGATTTCCTGCCCAAAACAATTTGACAGCAATGTAATCTTTAACATATTAATTTTGAAAAAGCAGTGTAATGTTTTATCATGTTATTTAAGTACAAAAGTATTTTAACAAAGGGGGAAAGGCATGATTTAATTAAGTATTTTATTTATAAATACATTAAAAATGGAGAGCAGCTCTGCCAGTTTAGACATCTCAAAACTATAACACTTCCTTCTGCCAAAATGTTCCCTGTACATTAAAGACTGCAGAGAAAAGAATCCAGAGATTTATTGAGATGGAATAATATATGTCAAAACCATTCTCCTTCATTCACAGATCACCAGGGTAAGGCTATGTTGGAACCACAATCACTGTTCTTCAGCAACTAGGGAGGACTGCTGGATTGTCAATATTACTATGCTGGTACTCATATCTTATACAATGACCACCTACTGCAGAACACATAATGATATGTGACAGATCACCAGAGCAGATCGTTGTTCCCTTGAATCATGCATTTTTTTGAAATGAGTCATCTGAAGGCTACAACTGTCCCTTCAATAACTTTGTTTCTGACAGCCCTGCATAAACTGTTCCCCACCCCACCCCACCCCCATAAAGCTCACAATTCAAGCATTGACAAGAAATTGAATTATGAGAGTCTTTTACATGAAAGATGTTATATTTGATTTAATTTTAACTGGCAAGGTGCATATTGTATCTCTCACCTCCATTTTTAATTGAAGTGAAGATTCATAATGTTTAGTTATTTTAAAAAATACATTAAAGTTCCCTAAACCAAACGTCAAGCAACATTAGAGGTAACCAAAATATCTATGCTCTCTCCAAATGTACCCATGATATCTCTGCTTTGGTAAAGAACAAGTATAACATTTGGTGCAGTAGTGGTAAATCTTACATGGTAAAACTGGGTGATACCTTGCAAGTTGGACCCTGATGCCCCATTCTTCTTAGACATGGGTGTCAAGCTCATTTTCACTAAGGGCCACATAATCCTTAAGGTTGCCTTCAAAAGAAGGGACTTCCGGTGAGCAGCATGGCGGCAGGACGGGTTAATTGAGAGCTCTCAATAAATCAACGACTCCGGCGGTTGGGTAGAGCCTTCGCTCCCCTCTTCTTGCGGATCGAAGCAGGAAGGGACGCAAGGCCCCAGCACCCCGTAGAGCCGACCCTTGAATTAAGTCGAGGAGAACGGATCTGGGTGTTTGCCGCGGATTCGGCAGCGGCGATAGTCTGCACATACTGCCGACCAAGCTCATTTTAACCACAAAAAGAAACCACAAAGAACAAGCCGCAGGGCGAGGAAACCGTAAGTTTCCAATAAAATTTCTCTTTTCTTTCAGCAAAGACAGATTGGACACCCGTTGGAATTTAGATATATACCTTCATTGAAGTAACAACTTAAAAGAAGCGACCAAGCGCGCCCCGTTCCGTCAGGATAAATTTACGACCAAGCAGTTAAACGGGGACTTGCTACTTTACGGACTGAATTGTTTGACTGTTCCGAACTAAGTCTATTATAGGCTTGGATGTTTGTTTAACCTCAAATACAAGCGGTCCAACTGTTCATTGAATATACTGGGAAGACTTATCCTCCCAGTTTAGAATTATCTTGCTGGCTGAACTTGCTAAGACCACCATCTAAAACGGGAAGTTGGAAGTTGGAAGCTCAGCTTATTTGAGATAAGCAACGGGTTAAAACCAAACGCATTTACCTGACCTTGGAAAATAATTGTTGTTGAGTCTAGCCAGCCTCCTCCACAGCCGAATATCAACAGGAGACTACGGAGGCTGTTCTAGCCCAAAAGGAACTCCCGCTCGAAAGCCGGAAATGCTCCTATTGTAATCTGCCCTGAGAAGGGTATCACTTCAGCAACTCAGGAAGTCCGGCGATTAGGAAGTTCCGTCAGGGCTTGTATCTCCAGGCCAGTGGATAACAACAACGACGAGGTGGGATTAAACTCAAAAAGACCAAGGCAAAAGAAAAACTTTGGGCAACAAAGCAAATAGCTGGAGTAAGAAGAAGTAAGCTGAGCCTGACGAAGGGAATTGCAACGAACACTGAACGATGAAAATCCAATAAGTGTGTGTGTGGGTGTGTGTGTTTTCTTTTTCTTTTCCCTTTCTGTCATCTTTCCTTCTCTTTTCTTTCCTTTCTTTCCTTCTTCCTTAACTCTCTCTCTTTTCACCTTTTCTCCTTTCCTCTCATAATTCACTCTTTAAATCTCCCTTTACAACATCGCAGGCAGCAACATGGCTACCCCAAAGGCTAAGTTGGAGAAGGACATAAAAGATAACAGAGGTCCCGGGAGAAGACCCTCACAGACAGATGAGATCAATTTAAAGGATATTCTTCAAGAAATCCAGACGCTAGCGGATAGGCAGGAAGAACACCAAAGACAATCACAAGCGAAACTTGATCAACAAAACTTACAACAGAGAGAACTATATCAAGAAATGATGGACATGAAAAATGAAATCAGAGAAGATATGGGACATTTGAAAAATGAACTAATCAAATCACACAAGGATATTAATGACCTGAAAATAGAGAACAAAAAATTGACCAAAACTCAATCACAAATGCAGAAAAAATTGGATGGAATTGAAGCCAAAAATGCAAAATTGGAGAACCTACAGGAAAAAATAGAACAACATGAGAAAGAATTCCAATTAAGATTCCGGAATATCCAGGAGGAATCCAACGAGGACATTAGACAAATCATAATTAAACTGTTGGCAGATTTACTAACTCAATCAGAAGAATTTATTGAATATGAATTAGACAAAGTATATAGAATACAAACTAATTTCTCAAGAAGGAACAAGGCCACAAGAGATGTGATTGCTCATTTTGTAAGAAAACACATAAGAGACTAGGTCCTGATGAAAAATAATCGCAATCCACTAACCTATAAAGAGAAAAAGATCTTAGTTTTGAAAGAATTCCCACAATCGACCCTAACTAGAAGGAAAAAATATTTCTTTCTAACAGAAGAACTGAAAAAACAAAAGATCAGATTCAGATGGGAAAGAAACGAAGGTATTATGGTAACCTTTAAAGGAGAAAGACATTGGTTAACAACCGAAGACAAAGCAAAAGACTTTTACAAAAGATACATACAAAGAAAAGACGATAACCCATTAAATACATCTCCTCCCTCAGCAAAAAGGAAAAAACCAAAGAGAGCAAGATACCTCTCCCCACATACAGGTCTCAAATTAGACAAAAAGCTGCAAGCCTCAGAAGTATCGGACGTTGGAGGTGAAGACGACGAGGAAGAGAGAGACAAAACAGAGGAGGAAATCCTAACAGAAGAAGAAGAAGCGACAGACAAGGAAGGAAACAAGGAGTCGGCAGCCTAAAATGGACTTATCCAGGAAGGCAGGTGACTTGCAACATCAACTGAAATTTTATTCTAACAATATTAACGGAATTAATAAACCAATTAAAAGAAAAAACATCTTCAATCAATTAATCAAAAAAAAGTACGATTTTGTCACATTCCAAGAGACACACATCTCACATAAACATGAGGCCCTCCTAATCAATAAATGATTAGGAAGGGAATTTTGCTCATCAGACTCAACAAAGAAAAGGGGGGTTGTACTCTATGTCAGAGAAGATATTCCAGCTACGTTACAATTCAAAGACAAACAGGGACGATACGTAGCAGTTCTAATTCAGTTGGACATGCAGAAAATTCTTATTTGTAATATTTATGCCCCAAACAGTCCCAAGCGACAATTTGTAAGAGAGCTCAAAAAACAGATCGACAATTCGAATTTTGATCACTTAATTATATTAGGGGACTTTAATGGAATATTGGACACTAATCTGGACACTAGTAAAAAGATAAAAAACAAGAAAAAGGTAAATGCGAGGCTTATCCCACAGAATTTTAAAACATTAAAAGAGGAATTCGATTTACAAGACATATGGAGGATGCGTAATAGGGAAACAAAAGATTACACCTTTTACTCTCATAGACATCAGACATGGTCTAGAATCGATATGGTTTGGATCTCGAATTCTCTCTGTACTAAAGTAAACCACATTAACATCCTACCCAGAGACCAGTCAGATCACTGCCCGATAGAAATGTTTTTAAACCAAAAAAGACTGATGAGAAAGTGGAGATTAGATGATAATCTAATAAAAAGAGAAGATGATATAAAAAACTGTAAAAAACTTACGCGGGAATTTTTCAAAATCAATTGGAACCAGGAAACTAAAAATCACATTGTCTGGGACACATTTAAGGCAGTCCTAAGAGGACACTTTATTCAACAAAAGGCAATTAGAAACAAAAAGAAAAACCAAAAAATAAAGGAAATAAATAAGGAAATATCCCTAATAGAAAAGAAACTAAAAGAAAAGCCACAAGACAGAGGACTATCTAAACTCTTGTTGGGGCTGAAAAACAAAAAGAACAATATAGAAATTGACCAAACAGCAAAACAACTCAAATTCATTAAACAATATAATTTCGAAAACGCAAATAAACCCGGCGCATGGTTAGCCCGGAAGATTAGAAAGAAAAAACAAAAGCAACAGATAATAACAATTAAAAAAGAAGAAAAGGTTTGCACATCAGATGAGGAAATAATGACAGAATTTCAAGAGTTTTTTAGGACACTCTATAAAAAAGATAAAATAGACCCGAACAAAATCTCCCAATATTTGAGTAATCAAAAATTGCAAAAAATAACAGAAACTCAAAGAGAGTTCTTAAATAAAGACATTACAGATGATGAAATCAAAAAGGCGCTAAAATTGATGAGATCGAACTCAGCTCCAGGCCCAGATGGATTCCCGACGTCCTTTTATAAAATTTTGTCAGAAGAGATTACTCCATATCTTAAGCAAATAATGAACTCAGTATTAAAGGAGAAGATAATTCCCGATACTTGGAGGCAAGCGGATATAATAGTAATTCCAAAGAATAAAAACAATCTTTCAGATGTAAGTAACTTTAGACCAATTTCACTTCTCAATTCGGATTATAAAATTTTCACCACAATCTTAGCTAACAGATTTAAAATTTTGTTAAATGATTGGATCGGGATCGAACAAAAAGGTTTTCTACCAAACAGATGTATAAAAGATAATGTTAGATGCATATTAGATATCATAGAGTATTATGAGACATTCCACCAAAAAGAATTGGCCCTAATCACAATTGATGCAGAAAAAGCTTTCGATAACATTATTTGGGATTTTTTAAAATTACTTCTAAAAGAATTAGATATTGGATATTACTTTTCAAACGCAATAGAGGCAATTTATGAAAAACAGGAAGCCAAATTGTTAATTAATGGCCATCAATCAAAACAAATTTTAATCGAAAAAGGAACGAGACAGGGCTGCCCTCTTTCCCCCTTAATCTTTATATTTGCACTAGAGACTTTGATTAGGAATATTAGGGAAGATGAACAATTAAAAGGTACTAAAATAAGAAAACAAGAATATAAAATTCGTGCCTTTGCAGATGACATCATTTGTATCGTTGAGGAACCAAGGACACAAATAATAAATTGGATTAACAAAATTGAGAGTTTTGGTAGACTAGCTGGTTTGAAAATAAACAAGGGAAAAACAAAAATGCTAACCAAAAACATAAAAAAGGAAAATCAGACTAAATTAGAAGAACTTACAGAGCTTAAAGTGGTCCCGAAAATAAAGTACCTGGGGATTTGGATAATGGCAAAAAATGCACAATTATTAAAAAACAACTACCAAGAAAAATGGATCGAAATAAAAAAAAGATTTACAAAATTGGCAAAATTTAAACATTTCTCTCTTAGGATGGGTGGCGGTCATTAAAATGAATGTACTTCCAAAATTACTATACCTATTCCAAAACCTACCCATCATAAGAAATCAAAAACTTTTTAAGGAATGGAATAAAGATATCTCAAAATTTGTATGGAAAGGGAAAAAACCGAGAATCAAATACACAGTCATGACTGATCTAACAAAAAGAGGAGGATTTGGACTACCAAATTTTAAACTCTATTATGAAGCGTGCGCCCTACAATGGGTGAAGGACTGGACAACTTTGGAAGACAGTAATATACTAACGCTCGAAGGCTTCGACTTGCGCCGTGGATGGCATGCTTATGTGGGTTATGACAAAAGAAAAATTGAAAAAAACTTCGGCAATCACTTTATTAGAGCGGCATTAATAAAGGTTTGGGAAAAATACAAATTATATTTTTATAAGAAAACCCCTCTCTGGATTTCCTCCTTAGAATCAAATCAGAGACATATTTTGGGATGGACTATTTGGCCAAGCTATAAAGATGTCTTGTTGAAAAAAAAACGGCAAACATGAGTTAAAATCACAAGATGCCTTGAAGGAGCAATTCAAAAATATGTCATGGTTCCAATACGCCCAAATTAAAGAACAGTTCGTTAAAGATTCACACAATGGCTTCAGCAATCCAAATTCCTTTTGGGATAAAATTATGCAATCAAAAAAAAAGACAATTTCAAAAATTTACGAGACACTATTAGAGTGGTCAACAGAGACCGAGGTAATCAAAAACTGTATGATTAATTGGGCCAGAAACATTGGACACTCTATTATGTTAGAAGATTGGGAACTAATTTGGAATAAAAAATTAAAATATACATATGCAACTGAGCTGAAAGAGAACTGGCTTAAGGTATTCCATCGTTGGTATATAACTCCTAAAAAGCTAGGCCAGATGTATAAATCTTATAATAATACCTGCTGGAAATGTAAGATGCATGAAGGTTCCTTCTACCATATTTGGTGGACTTGCCCAAAAACTAAAAACTATTGGAAAATAATACACGCAGAGACACAAATTATATTAAACAAGAGATTTCCACTCAAGCCGGAATATTACTTACTGGGAATAACAGACGCAGAAACACAGTTTGGAAAAGACGAAGATATTTTATTTATGTACAGCTCTACAGCGGCAAGAATAGTATTCGCCAAGCAATGGAAGCTGGATGTAACACCAACAAAAGAACTTTGGTTACAGAAATTAGTGGACATACAAGAAATGGATAGCTTGACATTTTTACTTAAAGAATCAAGAGGAAAATGTATTAGAGAAACAAATTGGGAAAAACTGAATATTTACCTGTCAAAGTAATATCTGTACCACCAGAAAGGACTAACTTATTTTCTTAGGTTTTTTCTTTATTTCTTCTCTTTATGAGTTTTTTTGTTAGGTATATATTTTGTTTAGCACGTTTTTGTATCTATGATTACACAATATTCTCCGAAAGGAAAGAGAATGGAAGATCTAAACACTTCCCCCTCTTCCCTCCCCCTCCCCCATCCCTCCTTCCAGTCTCCCCTTATTCCTTTGTACTCACCCCTTTCCCAGCCCTTTCCCCTCCTACCCCTTTACTTCCCCTCCCCCAATCCCAACTTTTAATTTATGTATTTGAAACTTCAATAAAAAGTATATATAGAAGGTTGCCTTCAAAAGACCATTTGTAATTGTAAGATTGTATAAATGTAACTATATTGCCTTGACATTGAAAGCCAAACAGGCCACATAATGACATGGCAGATTGGATTCACCCTATGGGCTTTGTATTTAACACATTTTCTCCAATTAGTAGGTAGTAAGGAAACATCACATACTTTGTATGTCCATGGATTAGTGCACCCAGCATGTTTCCTTATTACCAAGCCTGATTGGGGCTGGTGATAACTGAAGAACATGTGGAGAATCCGATGTTCTCCAAACCTGTTCTAAGGAAGGCAAGCTGGGTGGGGTGTCAACTGGGAATGAAGAAGCAGAGATGGAGAAAAGCATGTACAATCCTTGCTTCACCTACTCCTTGTCCACTCCTGTTCTGCCTTCCTACACAATTCCCTCTGCAGGGCTCAAAATAAGTGTCTGTGAGAATTTAGAATCCTATTTGAAAAAGCAAATTGCAGAAGAAAAAATGTGAGTAATGAAATGATTAAGAGCATTCTTATTTGCTCCTGCTCCTCTTTACCCTTTCCCCAAAGCTACATTTCTTAATGAAGAAAACCCTGTTAGTAGTCGTTGTTTTAATGCATTTAAATCAATAATGTTAAAATAAAATATTATAATATGTGGCAAAATAAGGTGAGCAAATTTCCTTAATACATACTTGGATTTAAAGATCTGTGCAGAAGCTCTATACAGAACCGAGGCTCACATTCTGTTTCAATGCATGACTGTGGAGTAAAGACACACAGACTAACCCTGCCCTCAGAGGGGTCCACAGGTATTTTGCCTCAGTAGGCAAAATAATTTAGGTGCCCCCCCCCCGCGCCGCGGGAGGCGTGGCTGCACGGCGCAGGAGGCGTGGCCAGACCTGGCCCTGCCTCCACGCCGTGCACCCTGGCCCCGCCTCCCACGCTGCGCGGGAGGTTGGGCCAGGGCAGGGAGGCCCAGCCAGCTTACATGGGCCTGCTCCTTCGGACCTGGATGGGCCTTCCCGCCGCAGTGGGAAAGCCCAGACCTGAAGGAGAAGGAGGCAGGGGTGGCACCATCCTCCCGGGGGCTCGACAGCGCCCCGGGACCATGGCGCCACAGGCAAATGCCTCCCTCCCCGGGTGGTTGGACCGCCTCTGCCTGCCCTATATAGATCCACAAGGCATGTCTTGACTATCTGGCAGCAACAAAGGTTGGTAGCTTTTGTATCACTGGGGACATGAGTAAAATCTAAGTCTAAGTTTGGAACTAAATGAATTAACCAAAGTACTGATCTTGTTTTGAAGATAGGGATCAGCACCTCAGGTAACTCATTTTATCTTCTTATCACCACGGATTTGGTAGATACCATCTATTATAATCAGAAAAGAAAGGCCTTTGTGGTACAGCTGTACTTGCAAGTGTTCAAATAATATGACAGCCCTGTCAGACAGCACTCCAGACAATTTGGAATATCTTTTGAGCATATGCAAAGATGCCTTTTCTGCAGATTTTTATTCTGAGTAGGTGCTGTTGGCCAGGACTTCTAAAACTTTTCAACTCACAACCTTTTCATCCCAAAACATTGTTATGTGATCCCATATATATAGGTATAAAACCAAATATGTGCTGGCAGCAAATCTGCATTGGCAAGACTTGCTAAACAGGACAATTTTACCTTTTTATGAAGCACCTTCTGCAGAGTCCACTGCAAACATTGCACATTACAGACTTGTGTAAATCTAAAACAGCCACTAGGAACATAATCCCACAGACGTGAGGTAAACGGGGGAAAGCATTTGGAAGAGTGGGGAGTCGTCTTACTTCAGCAAGGTCCATCTTCGAGGATGGCCAGCCATCCCACATCCTTTCTCTCTCTTCTTCCTGCTTCCATCCACTCCCCCCCCCCTTTCTTCAGTCAGGAGACTCCTGAAAATGGAATTTTCTCTCTGTTTTTGCACACTGACAAGACGGATTCCCATGGGCTGGCACTGGAAGTGGGACTCTTGTTTTGTCAGTATGGGATGGCCTCCGTGGGACTCTTGTTTTGCCAATGTGTGAAAGTGGAAAGAAAACTGGGGGAGGGGGACTTACATGGGATAAGGACCCCAGTGAAGTTCAAAAAACTTTTACCATTGCCAAATTTTTCAGAACCCCAACATTGAGTTAAGGGGACCCCTTTTGTGGTCAGGATACACAATGTAAGAAGCAGTGCTGTGGGCTATATTTCATGGGAAGAAACTTGTAAAATTGCCTGAAAGTATTCCTGGCCTAAGAATATTCTATGAAATGCATGTTTTTACCATAAATTGACTTTTTTTCACACACACACACACACACACACACACACACACACACACACACACACATATACACACCCTTTTCCCCTGAAAATAAGACATCCCCGGAAAATAAGACCTAGTGGAGGTTTTGCTGAATTGCTAAATATAAGACCTCCCCTGAAAGTAAGACCTAGCGAAGTTTGTGTTTGAAAGCATGCCTGCTGAACAGAACACCAGAGTATGTGGGTTTGGTAAATGTACATACAATAGAGTGTTGTACATGGAAATAATGGTAATAACAAGAAATTCTTGATAGGATTCACAGTTTGTCTGGTTATGCTGGTTTGTGATGACAACTACTGTACAGTATATAATGTTCATTTTTTGTTCAACAATAAATGTGAATTCTTCTTCATGGAAAAATAAGACATCCCCTGAAAATAAGACCTAGCACATCTTTGGGAGCAAAAATTAATATAAGACACTGTCTTATTTTTGGAGAAACACTATATATTAGCTGTGCCTGGCCATGCGTTGCTGTGGCGTTGTCTGGTGGTGTTGGTGAGAACTTGTTGAGGTAGTGGTGGTATTGAATGTCTGTTGTATGGTTGTCTTTATGTTTAGTATGCATTTGATTGTTTGTGTACTGTGAAAGTGGTGAGGGTAGAGTGGGGTCTATAGTATTTATACGTTGTCCATGTGTTGTGAATGCTTGGATTGTGTCCTGCTGCATAGTAGAAAAGGTTGGGCTGGATGGCCCTTAGGGGTCTCTCCAAACTCTTGGATTCTATGCTTCTTTATTATTATTATCATTATTATTATTATCATCATCATCATCATCATCATCATTATTATGTAGAGGCTGGATGGCCATCTGTCAGGAGTGCTTGGATTGTGTCCTCCTGCATGGTAGAAGGAAGTTGATCTGGATGATCATTAGGGGTCACTCCAAACCTTAGGATTATATGATGATGTTATTATTATTATTAGTATTAGTATTAGTATTGAGAGGCTGGGTGGCCATCTGTTGGATTGTGTCCTGTATGGCAGAATTGGGTTGGACTGGATGGCCTTTAGGGGTGTCTCCTAACTGTCTGATGCTGTGATTTGATGTGTATTATTATTGTGCAGATATTGGATGGCCATCTGTCAGGAGTGGTTGGATTGTGTCCTCCTGCATGATATAAGGAAGTTGAACTGGTTGATCCTTAGCGGTATCTGCTAACCTTAGGATTGTATGATATTCTTTTTCTTATTCTTATTCTTATTATAATTATTATTATTGAGAGGCTGGCTGGCCATTTGTTGGGAGTGCTTGGATTGTATCGTCCAATGGCAGAGTTGGGTTGGACTGGATGGCCTTTAGGGGTCTCTCCTAACTGTCTGATTCTATGATTCGATTTGTATTATTACTGTGCAGATCTTGGATGGCCATCTGTCAGGAGTGCTTGGTTTGTGTCGTCCTGCATGGTAGAAGGAAGTTGAACTGGATCCTTAGGGGTGTCTCCTAACCTTATGATTGTATGATATTATTATTATTATTATTATTATTATTATTATTATTATTATTATTATTATTATTGAAAGGCTGGGTGGCCATCTGTTGGGCGTGCTTGGATTGTGTCCTCCATGGCAGAATTGGGTTGGACTGGATTACCACAGTAATTATTTCATATTACAGTAGAATCTCACTTATCCAACATTCACTTATCCAGTGTTCTGGATTATCCAGCGCAGTCTGCCTTTTAGTAGTCAATGTTTTTGTAGTCAATGTTTTAAATTCATTGTGATATTTTGGTGCTAAATTTGTAAATACAGTAATTACAACATAGCATTACTGAGCATTGAACTACTTTTTCTGTCAAATTTTCTGTAAAAAGCTTCCAGAAAAAGAGACTTCATCATGCTCCACTGCCAAACATTTCTTACCATCAGGAGGTTCTTCCTAATGTTTACATAAAATCTTTTTTCCTGCAATCTGAATCCCTTGTACTGGTCTCCAAGGCAACAGAAAACAAGCTTTCCCTCCTCAATATGATATCTTTCAAATTTTTAAACATGGCTATAATGTCCCCGGTGGCGAAGTGTATTAAAGCACTGAGCTGCTGAACTTGCGGACCGAAAGGTGCCAGGTTCAAATCCCGGGAGCGGAATGAGCGCCCGCTGTTAGCCCCAGCTCCTGCCAATCTAGCAGTTTTAAAACATGCAAATGTGAGTAGATCAATAAGTACCGCTCCGGCAGGAAGGTAACGGCACTCCATGCAGTCATGCTGGCCACGTGACCTTGGAGGTGTCTATGGACAACGGTGGCTCTTCGGCTTAGAAATGGAGATGAGCACCAACCCCCAGAGTCAGACATGGCTGGATTTAACGTCAGGGGAAAATCTTTACCTTTACTATAATGTCCCCACTCAGCCTTCTCTTCTGCAGACTAAACATACCCAGCTCTTAACACTGCTTCTCATAGGGCATGGTTTCTAGGCCTTTGATCATTTTGGTCACCCTCCTCTTGACTTGTCCCAGGTTATCAACATTCTTCTTGAATTGTCTTATCAGGACATGAGCTGAGCAAGGCAAACATGTTCTCATTAATAATTACTATGCAATCCTACATCATGATTACTCATTAGTAGGTTCTATTGAGTAGAACCTTCTTATGTAAAGCAATGGAGGCTGTTGTCTCCAGCGTAAATGGAACAGTTATTCTGCTTCACATTTTAATTTGAATTTTATGTCCTAAATCCATTGTGGGGATTCATCACTATGGATAGCTCCTTTAAGTTTAAAATAAACTCCAGAGCACATTCACCACATGACTGATAATGGAACTACCATCCTCCAATGTTTTGAGGCAAATATGATTTGAATGACTGTCAAAGCTACTGAGCCTAGTCCTAGAACCAGTTTAGGTGTAAGTATATATAGGCCTTTGAAATTGAATGATGATAAATTAGAGTTTGCAATATCCCACTACCTTCTTGTTCTGGAAACCATATTTTCCAGTAATTATTCAGAAGCCTTACAGCAATATTTCAACCTGGAAGAAATCCCACAAAAGATCTAAAGATTGGGTTTGGAGAGAAGGAACTGGCCTGATTAGAGGGGATTTGAAAAGGGTATTACCCAGGTAACAGGATTCTAAGGATAACTACTTTTAGATATAGAGTTGAGCTAATCAGATAAACCTCTGGCTACAGATACTTAGTAGTCTTTCATTGTATAAAATGAATGTAATTAGGGATCTTCTATTTATAGATTTTTCTCTCCTCATTTATCAGCAACGTAGTTGCCCAGGTCCTTGGTAAAACACCTGGCACATGAACAATTGGCCTCCCAGTCATTAGCATGAATTCTAAGGGTAGATTCTAATATTATAAATAGTCATTACAATGAAATTAAGGCATGGTATCACCACAGATCACTTGAGTTCTCGAATGAATTGTTTCACAGTTCTTTGCTTATTTTCCAACAGTGCACATTATCTTTGCCTATGTAATTTTGCAAAATAAAGAACTTACCATAGAATTTTGCAGGTAATTTTTGTTGACCTACCAGCTGTGAATAACCATTTAGTACCTGTGGTATAGGAGTGTTATTCCCCATTCCCCAACTGAGCATGAGCAGCAACCGCAAGCATAATGTAGTCATTATCTACAATAACAATGGCGTGATACTTCAAAAATGTAACTGGGAGCATAAAAACAAACCAATCATCCAGAGATTAATTTTAAGGAGGATGCATGCTGTAACTCATATATATATATTAGGCTTGCTCAAATAATTCGTTTTCCCCGTTTACCGTTATTGATTCGTTATTTTCGTTTGTTTTGAAGCAATATCGAACCTTGGTTGTCCACACGCCTGGATATTGCGGTTTCGAACCGCGATTGGCCGTTTTCCGTTATGGCGCCTTTTTTTTCGTTTTTAAAAAATGCTTTGGCAAATCATCCAAACTTGTTTAAGTCCACTGGGGCAATCTAGCGTGTTGTTTGCACCTTGTAGCCAATCAGAGAGCACGTTTAACCAGGGGGAGGGGCTGGTAGGACGTCCTGAGCGTGCACACACGCCTCGTGGCTCAGTCGCACTGGGAATTTTGGAGAGGGTGGAAGGGAGATTTTGGTGCAGGCACTGGCAGGCAGGAAAGATTGCTGCGTCACAGCATGGCTGTGTGAAGACCGGGAGAAAAGGTGGGGTGGCTGGCTGAGTTTGGGTGGTGTGTGTTAGTTGGGTCTTTCTTTTTCTTTTGTTTTTGCAAAGGGCTGTCCTGTGGGTGTTTTTTTTCCTGGTGCTGCGCCATTTTTCCTCTTGCGGGCGGGGTGGGCTTTCTCCTTTCTTTTTTCCACGCAAAAGTGTTTTTGGAAACAAGGGATCCGAGCCAGGGACGCTTCCTGATAATCCTAAGCCAAGTTTGGGAAAGAGTTGCATATCCCATACTTCCCTGTACAAAATACAACTCCTTTTGGGGAAAGAAGGGGGTGCCTTTGTCCCTTCACTGCTCTCAAACACAAGCGGGGCTGCTTGTGTCTCAGCCAGGGACGCTTTCTGATAATCCTAAGCCAAGTTTGGGAAAGAGTTGCATATCCCATACTTCCCTGTATAAAATACAACTCCTTTTGGGGAAAGAAGGGGGTGCCTTTGTCCCTTCCCCAGTCTCAAACACAAGCGGGGCTGCTTGTGTCTCAGCCGGGGACGCTTTCTGATAATCCTAAGCCAAGTTTGGGAAAGAGTTGCATATCCCATACTTCCCTGTACAAAATACAACTCCTTTTGGGGAAAGAAGGGGGTGCCTTTGTCCCTTCACTGCTCTCAAACACAAACGGGGCTGCTTGTGTCTCAGCCGGGGACGCTTTCTGATAATCCTAAGCCAAGTTTGGGAAAGAGTTGCATATCCCATACTTCCCTGTACAAAATACAACTCCTTTTGGGGAAAGAAGGGGGTGCCTTTGTCCCTTCCCCAGTCTCAAACACAAGCGGGGCTGCTTGTGTCTCAGCCGGGGACGCTTCCTGATAATCCTAAGCCAAGTTTGGGAAAGAGTTGCATATCCCATACTTCCCTGTACAAAATACAACTCCTTTTGGGGAAAGAAGGGGGTGCCTTTGTCCCTTCCCCAGTCTCAAACACAAGCGGGGCTGCTTGTGTCTCAGCCAGGGACGCTTTCTGATAATCCTAAGCCAAGTTTGGGAAAGAGTTGCATATCCCATACTTCCCTGTACAAAATACAACTCCTTTTGGGGAAAGAAGGGGGGGTGCCTTTGTCCCTTCACCGCTCTCAAACACAAGCGGGGCTGCTTGTGTCTCAGCCGGGGACGCTTTCTGATAATCCTAAGCCACGTTTGGGAAAGAGTTGCATATCCCATACTTCCCTGTACAAAATACAACTCCTTTTGGGGAAAGAAGGGGGGTGCCTTTGTCCCTTCACCGCTCTCAAACACAAGCGGGGCTGCTTGTGTCTCAGCCGGGGACGCTTCCTGATAATCCTAAGCCAAATTTGGGAAAGAGTTGCATATCCCATACTTCCCTGTACAAAATACAACTCCTTTTGGGGAAAGAAGGGGGTGCCTTTGTCCCTTCACCGCTCTCAAACACAAGCGGGGTTGCTTGTGTCTCAGCCGGGGACGCTTCCTGATAATCCTAAGTGTGCTGTGCCAGGACCATCTCCACATTGTATGTGTATGAGCCCCAATGGCGAAGTGTGTTAAAGCATTGAGCTGCTGAACTTGCAGACCGAAAAGTCCCAGGTTCAAATCCCGGGAGCAGAGTGAGCGCCCGCTGTTAGCTCCAGCTTCTGCCAACCTAGCAGCTTGAAAACATGCCAATGTGAGTAGATCAATAGGTACCGCTCTGGCGGGAAGGTAATGGCACTCCATGTAGTCATGCCGGCCACATGACCTTGGAGGTGTCTATGGACAACACTGGCTCTTGGGCTTAGAAATGGAGGTGAGCACAACCCCAGAGTCAGACATGACTGAACTTAACGTCAAGGGATACCTTTACACACACACATATGCAGGGACTACACCAATTTAACAAAGTTTCAGCCATAAAAACAAAGTTTCTGAAGTAGAGCAATGACTTTCACAGTAAAGACAACCCAATTTAACAGGAAATAAGACTTTCAAACCAGGAACAGATTTCTGCAATTATTAAAAAATGGTTTATTATAAAAGCTATGAAAATTTGCCAAAAATCAGAGGATAAGGGAAACGTTCCACATTTTGGTGAGCTATCAGTGTTAAATGTGTTCTACCACTGTACCAAGTTTGAAGAAGATCACTCAAAAAATGAGGGCGGGAGAGCCCCCTAAGTCCCCCCCCCTTCGGGCTGCTTTTGGGCCACCGCGCATGCGCGTCCGCCATTAACGAATTAATTTCGAAAATAACGAATTTTCGTTAATTTCGAAAAATTTTGGGGGCCAAATTCGTTATTAGCAACAAAAACGAAAAACTGCCCCCTCTAGTTTTGAAACGAGTTTAGAATCAAATTTTTCATGGATCGATCAAGCCTAATATATATATATTGATATATATATCAAGCCTAATATATACACACACACACACACACACGGGTTATCCAGAAAGTACATTAAATTTTGGAATTAAAAATGAACAAAGTATAGGAGAAAACATTTATCATATGCAGTTGAAAGCCACACCCAAATACCACAGCTCATGTAGTCGCCATTCAAATCTAGCCACTTACCATAGTGATGAAGGAGCTTTGCAAATCCTCCCCCACTAAATTCTGCCGCTTGCTTCCTCAACCACTTGTTTCCAACAATGAGGGTGTGGCTGGCAATGCAGCTTTTTGGCAATGCTGCACAGCTGCAGGAAGGGGTGACCGGCTGGTTGAGGAAGCAAGTGGCAGAAATTAGTGGGGGAGGAGTTGCAAAGCTCCTTCATTGCTATAGTAAGTGCCTAAATTTGAATGGCGACTACGTGAGATGTGGTATTTGGGTGTGGCTTTCAACTGCATATGGTAAATATTTTCTCCTATACTTTGTTCATTTTTAATTCCAGAATGTAATGTACCTTCTGGATAGCCCCCGTGTGTGTGTGTGTGTGTGTGTGTGTGTGTAGGAAGTAGTTTCACTTACTTATATCACTGAATTAATATATGCCATATGGTTATGTGGTCTTTGTTCAACCATGCAAATTAAGACTTACGTAAATAACCTCAATGGAAATGTTTAAAACACATATTTTATCTTATATATGTAGTTGAATACGACTTTCTAGGTTTAAACTAAATAGTTACTCAGATGTCTGGTCACTTGGACTGAACAGATTTACCAAATCTATGGCATTTAAATTGGTTGTCCTAGCGATTAATCAATATGTCTGGTCTAAAAAGTTCTGAATTAATGTGCATTTAAAATTTTTAATCTGCATAAAATACAGATTTAAATTTGTACTGAATTTCATTTTCTCATAAAATATGCATTATTAAATATTTATTCTTAAAGTGCATATTTCTAAACAGATTTTATATCACATATGCACATTTGGTTCATTGAATTTCTTTGAGTTAAGAAAGGCATCAGAAACTTCAGGAAAGTGCAAAAATGGAAGGAAATTGATTTTCATTCTACATATCCACCTAGTGTGTGTCAATAAGATTACTTAGTTTTGAAATATGTGGTGAATACAACTGATTTTCCCTAACCTGAACCCATATGACTATACAAAACAAAATTTATGCACAACAAAGAGTTACAATGCTTGATTTGTTTCTACTCCCAAAAGGGAATTTCTTATCCCATTTCTTTCTTTCAAACAGGTTACCAACCATGGAACATAGTTTCAGGATGTGGGGTCATTGGAATCTGCTACTCAGAATTTAACATTCCCTTGGGCATGCAGGTCTAGTCATGCAGTTCTTTGGATCCAGGCTACCAAGTGGGTTAATTGTGAAATGACAGTCAACTGTAATTCAGTGCTTTAGCTATTCAGTTTGGGGATCATTGTAAAGTGCATAAATGGCAGTTTTTTTAATTGGGTTCACCCATCCACACACTTAACTGTGATGTATGAGGCTTTACATTTTATTCTGCTTTCTGATTTTTTTAAAAAACGAAGGCAGTCATTTCATTGCTTATTGCTTGTTTTTTTCTTTTAAATGTGTCAGATTCTACATGGAAACTATTCTGAGATAAATGTTACTGGCCTAATGGTGAAAAGGAGGCAGCAACAAGAGGGAACAGATAAGATAGCACTAACAAATCATAGAGGGATTAAATGGATGCAACCCGATTGGTATCAGATATTTGAGATTAGCTCAGGGTACTGGATCCAAATACAGATTGATTCGCCTGTCAAAAGATCATCCCATTCATCAGTCTTACTGCTGGGGGATAAGCAACAGAATGGAAGTTAGGCTCTTATCCATGGGCTCTTGCTAGAATGATGTGCTATTAAAAATGGACAAGAAGGGTGTCCTTTTCCATAATCCTTGGCAAAGTGAGACAGAAGGTATACCCTAGAGCAGAGGTGTCAAATTTGTGACCCTCCAGATGTTTGGGCCTCTCACTCCCAGGAGCCCTAGCCAGTTTGTCCAATGGCCAGGAATTCTGCGACCTGAAGTCCCAAATACTTAGCGGGCCACGTTTGACACAACTGTCCTAGAGATATTAACAAGTGAACAAAATTTAGACACTTGGTGAGTATTTGAGGCTCTTTCAGCAAATACATCCTTTGACATCACTATTTCAAGTTTTTTTAAAAAATCTCAATATTTTTATCCGACAGATAAAACATTCCAAATTCAGAATGGAGCATTATGCCCAGGAGATCAGTTGGGTGATAAATAAACAGTGTCAGTGAACTGTGACTTTATCTGTAAGAGTCCTAAAGGCCACTGAATTGTCCATAAAGGCTAGACTACTAGCTGGACCTGCTATCAAATGACTTATGTGGGAGGTGTTGGTCCTATCTTTACTGGTCCACTCCAGAAAAGAATCTGATGCCTAAGATAAAGGTCAAAGAGGTAGAAATCTTTGATTAGATATTATATTTGGTCATCATTCCCTATACCTTACATTACTAAATATGTGGTCAAATAGTATATATTTTACTGAGCAAAGTTCAGGATAATCATTGAGGGCACTATAGGTGATGGATCAACATGTATTTACTTGGTGCTTTTAATTAGAGATGGAAGGAGTTGTTAAGCCACTTCCTCCCACAAATCATTTGTTGGTTGCCTTCGCCACCAACAAACTGGAAGAATAATGGGTGAATTTTAAATTGTTCATAGGTAAGACGTTCTGATGGTTTGGGGATGGAATGAGAGAATGACTTGAAATGTTCACACCAATTAATTTCAATGAATCCAAAAGGCCACAATTTGCATTCTTTACACATTATAAGTTTGAAATGTATTTATTGTATTTTGTTAAATTATTCAATTGTTTTAATTGCTTATGTTTTATCTTCTTGTATTGTATATTGGCATTGAATTTTTGCCATATTGTGAGCCGCCCTGAGTCCCTTTGGGTGAGAAGGGCAAGATAGAAATGTGGGAAATAAATAAATAAAGAAATAAGTCAGCCAAATGTACTACATGAAAGTACATGGTTAATTTCACAGAATGTAACTGTACTGTTTGTTCCCTTTTAAAGGTTTCTGGTCAACATTTTCATCTTTTTTAAAGATGTTTTTAAGATGTTTTTAAATTGTTGATTTTAGCCGGTTCTTGTAAGCCACTCCGAGCCCTAGGGGAGTGGCGGCATATAAGTTTGAAAAATAAATAAATAAATAAATAAATAAATCTTTCGCAATGATTTCCTCCTGGTACACTGAGCTGTGAGGAAACATTGCACCTTTACAAAATTACAGTGATCACCAAACTACTTCTATGTCACACTTCCACATTTAATTGAAAAGCATTCTTTCTCCATACTTTCATTTTGTCATTTCCAAAGAGAATACAAAAAGAGCATACACAAGCATTATAAGATAATGGAAGAGAGTGGATTATGATTCCATAATGTCTAACTGGGAAAGCTACAAATGCCCATGTACATCTGCTTCTGCAACAAAACCCCTTGAATATAAACTCCTGCAACAAATGGCTAAAATGATATCTATTTGTGGGATACATGTCCTGAATATATTGCAGAATAAAGGGTCCTTGCCATTTTTAATAGGGCTCAGATTCACTTTTATAACTACAGTAGAGTCTCACTTATCCAACATAAATGGGCCGGAAGAATGTTGGATAAGCGAATATGTTGGATAATAAGGAGGGATTAAGGAAAAGCCTATTAAACATCAAATTAGGTTATGATTTTACAAATTAAGCACCAAAACATCATGTTATACAACAAATTTGATAGAAAACATAGTTTGATACACAGTAATGTTATGTTGTAATTACTGCATTTATGAATTTAGCACCAAAATATCACGATGTATTGAAAATATTGACTACAAAAATGCCTTGGATAATCCAGAACGTTGGATAAGTGAGACTCTACTGTATGTAGTTTTCTAAATTGCATTCCTTACTTTCCATATACAGTAGCGTCACACTTATCCAACATAAACAGGCTGGCAGAACGTTGGATAAGCAAAAACGTTGTATAATAAGGAAGAATTAAGGAAAAGCCTATTAAATGTCAAATTACGCTATGATTTTACAAATTAAGCACCAAAACATCATGTTTTACAACAAATCAACTACATAGTAACATTATGTAGTAATTACTGTATTTACAAATTTAGCACCAAAGCATCATAATGTATTGAAAACATTGTCTACTAAAAATTGACTACTAAAAAATTGACTACAAATAAAGATAGAATTGCATAAAATGAACTTACAGTAACACATTGTCAGAAGTTAAATCCATAAAAAGTTCAGTCTTTACTGCCTAGAGAATCAGTTGTGGATCCGGGTGGGAGACAGACTGTGGTGGATAATCCAGAATGTTGGATAAGTGAATGTTGGATAAGCGAGACTCTACTGTATATAAAATTGAAATGGAGTATAGTCTGGAATTCCCTGAATTATATGCTGCTCTTGGAGATAAAAAATTGATTGACATATGTGAAACTCAGTCTAAAATACATTAGTCTTAAACATATTGCAAGATTTCTTATATCTCTTCCACTCCATTCTCCTTTTTATGCTAGGAAAACAGCTTTGCTATCATTTGAAATGATCATTGATTATTATTTTCTTCTTTCTCCACTTTTTCCACTCTAAATTTGTTATCAAAACCTTTCATCTCTATAATAATAAAGAAATAATCAAAGAGACTAAGGAAGTCATCCATGCTGCTATGGTTATTTTTATGATAAAATGCTTCTCAGTCATTAAAATCCCAGTTGTTCTGGTGAAATAATATTATTTGACCAAACTCAGATCTCACCATTCACCATTGTTTTATGAGGAACATGATAGGATTGAAACATTCATGTATGTCTATGTCTACAATTTAATAATAATAATAATAATAATAATAATAATAATAATAATAATGATAATAATAATAATAATAAACTTTATTTCTAGACTGCCCTCTTTCCCCAGAGGGATTCAGGGCAGTTAACATACATATAAATGGCAAACATTCAATGCCATAAGTTCTTCATTAATATCAAAAGTATAAAATGACAATAACATACACGTTATAATAAAAATTCCACATTAGAAAAAACAATAAATTTAAACATGATAGTCAGTAAAAACATTATTGCACAGAGCGAGCATATACCTGGACCAATTTAAGTGACCAAGTTGCTGAAAATGTTCAGTCCTTGTTCTAGTTTCATTTAGATCATAGCTGCTATGGGATAGCAGTTATGTTAGTCATCCTCCTCTCCTGCTAAAATGTATAAATGCGTATTTAACAGTTTCTTAAAAGAGAGGAGGGTGGGGACCATTTTAATTTCTTTAGGGAGGGAGTTCCAGAGGCAGTGGGCGATCATGGAGAAGGCCCCTCTCTCGTTCCCACCAGCCACGCTTGTGACAGGGGTGGGACTGAGAGCAGGGCACCCTCTGCTGACCGAAGTGCCTGAGATGGTCTATACAGGGAGATGTGATTTGACAAATAGCCTGGACCTGAGCCATTTGGGGCTTTATAGGTAACAACCAGCACTTTGTATTTAGCTCGAAAACGAGCCGGCAACCAGTGGAGCTGCCGCAACATGGAAGTGGTTCTCTCCCTGTACAGGGCTCCAGTTAGTAACCTGGCTGCTGATTGCTGAACTAGCTCTAGTTTCCAAACTATCTTCAAAGGCAGCCCCACACAGAGAGCTAGTCCAAACGGGATGTGACTAAGGCATGGACTACCATGGCAAAGTCCGATATCTCAAGGTATGGGCACAGCTGGTGCACAAGTTTTAACTATGCGAAGGCGCTCCTGGCCATCACCAACACCTGTGGTTCCAGGGTCAATGATGAGTCCAAGAGAACACCCAGACTGTGAACCTGTGTCTTCAGGGGGAGTGTGATCCCATCCAACACAGGTTGTAATCCCACACCCTGATCCGCTGTTGCACCCCAAGGCAGCACGAGCACTCAAAAACCAGACAAGAGCCAATATAACACACTATATATTTATTAAAGCAATTATATATCCAAAGGATATATAATTGGAGCCCCGGTGGTGAAGTGTGTTAAAGCACTGAGCTGCTGAACTTGCAGACTGAAAGGTCCCAAGTTCAAATCCCGGGAGTGGAGTGAACGCCCGCTGTTGCTCCAGCTTCTGCCAACTTAGCAGTTCGAAAACATGCCAATATGAGTAGATCAATAGGTACCGCTCCGGCAGGAAGGTAATGGCGCTTCATGCAGTCATGCCAGCCACATGACCTTGGAGATGTCTACGGACAACGCCGGCTCTTCAGCTTAGAAATGGAGATGAGCACCAACCCCCAGAGTCAGACATGACTGGACTTAATATCAGGGGAAACTTTTACCTTTACCTATATCCAATGGAAATCAGGTATAAAGTATGAGTAAGGAATAGTTCTTTTTAGAAAGTCAATGGTAGTTCCAAATGGGTAAAGGAAAAGGTCCAATATTATAATCCACAATGAGAACTCAATAGCTCTCCAAAGAAATCAAAGTGTCCATGAACTGAAACAGAGAAACAAGGCAGGCAGAAACAGAGTCCAATCCACTGGAAACTTCATAGCAATCAAGGCAGCAAGGTTGCCAAGGCTGAGGCAAACTTGAATCAGAAACAAGGAAACAACTGAAGTAAAGTCAAGGTCTACTCTAGAGTTGCAGCACGGCACGGCCCAACTGGAATTGGAAACTTGGCTTGGAAACAAACAAGAGCTGGAGACGGAGAAAACCTCTCTCAAGGAAGAGCAACCTTGACACCGCAACAAATCTACTGATCGAAACACTTTTAACAGATTCCGGACTGTTCACAATTTAGGGACCACGAACTCCTAAAACTTTCTCATGGGAAAACTACCCATTATCCCATCTATTTGCCAGTCTCTGGCTCCGGTGAACCCCTTGTTTTGCACTTCTCTCTCTGGTCACAAAATCTCTACGATTAAAAACCGCATTCTCGGGTGTCTCAGCAACATCTGATTCTATCTGCGAGGGAGGAGTAGAAGAATCTTCCCCAATTAGTAAGTCTCTAAAGTCAATATTTTTGGGCACCTGCAGCTGCAAGGGCCCCTCCGTGGAGGGTGAAATGTTAGTATAATCCTCAGCATTATCTGTGTCAAAGTGCATGTCCTGAAACACTGTAGGCCCCGGTGCTCTGGGTGGCTGGGATCTAACATCTGCCTTGTGACTGACCAGGAGTACCTATGTCTTGTCTGGATTTAGTTTCAAATTGTTGGCCCTCATCCAGTCCATCACTGATGACAGGCAGTGATTCAGGATCAGAACAGCATCCTTGGCCTTTGGTGGAAAGGAGTAATAGAGTTGGGTGTCATCTGTGTAAATTTGACACCGAACTCCAAAACTCCGGATGATCTCTCCCAGTGGTTTCATGTAAATGTTAAACAGCATGGGGGACAGAATTGAACCCTGAGGGACCACACAGACCACAGGCCAGGGAGCTGAACAGGAGTCCCCCAGCTCCAACATCTGGGTCCGCTCCTCCAGGAAGGACCAGAGCTCCTGTAAAACAGTGCCCCCAAACCCCATCCCAGCCCAGAAGGATAACATGGTTGATGGTATCGAAAGCCACTGAGAGGTCTAGGAGAACCATCAGTGACACACTCCCCCTGTCTAGCTCTCTTCGTAGATCATCCGCCAAGTCGACCAAAGCCGTTTCGGTTCCGTAACCAGGTCTGAAACCAGATTGAGATTGATCCAGATAAGTGGTGTCTTCCAAGAAACTTTGGAGTTGTGAAGCCACCACCTTCTCTAGAACCTTGCCCAAGAAAGAAGATTTGATACTGGCCTTTAATTATTCAGGTCAGTGGGATCCAGTGCTGGTTTCTTTAATAGCGGTCTTACAACTGCCTCCTTGAATCTAATTGGCATTATGCCTTATAATATAATAATAATTTTATTCTTATATCCCGCCGCATCTCCCCGGAGGGACTCGGGGCGGCTTACATGGGGCCATGCCCAGACACGACAGCACAAATCAGATAAAACATTAAACCGAGCAGTAAAACTTCAACATGATTAAAAACGGTCATAAAAGTCAATATACACAATAATATTAAAATCCCGATTTGGGTCAGAAGATCCAGGCCAAGGTGCAGAGCAATATCAAGTTATCAGGGGGGATAATTATACAGCAGGTGTAATACTTAAAGTGCTGAATGAATCCTAAAAACAATCCAGAGGGTCTCCTGCTTAATAGGTAAATAACATGATCCCACAAGGATCAGTCAACGAAGGCCTTCTGGAATAGCCAAGTTTTCAGGCTCTTCCTGAAAGAAAGTAGGGTAGGGGCCTGCCTAATCTCCCTGGGGAGCGAGTTCCACAGCCGGGGGGCCATGGCGGAGAAGGCCCTCTCCCTCGTCCCCACCAACCGCAACTGCAAAGTTGGTGGAAGCGAGAGGAGGGCCTCCCCCGACGAGCGAAGAGGTCGTGTGGATTCATAGGGGGAAATGCGGTCTCGAAGGTAGGTGGGTCCCAAACCGTTTAGGGTTTTGTAGGTGATAACCTGCACCTTGAATTGGGCTCGGAAAATAAATGGCAGCCAGTGGAGCTCTTTAAACAGCGGCATTGAGCGCACCCTGTAATCTGCCCCAGTTAGAAACCTGGCTGCCGATCGTTGTACTAGTTGTAGTTTCCGAGGCGTCTTCAAAGGCAGCCCCACGTAGAGCGCATTGCAGTAATCCAGTCTAGAGGTAACTAAGGCATGGACCACCATGGTCAGATCTGACTTCTCGAGGTATGGTCGCAGCTGGCGCACAAGTTTTAGTTGTGCAAAGGCCCTCCCAGCCACGGCCGACACCTGGGCCTCAAGTGTCAGCGCAGAGTCCAGGAGGACGCCCAAGCTGCGGACCTGCGCCTTCAGGGGGAGTGCGACCCCGTCAAGCACAGGTTGCCACCCAATACCCCGATCAGACGTACGACTGACCTGGAGGACCTCTGTCTTGTCAGGATTGAGCCTCAGCCTGTTTGTCCTCATCCAGGCCAATACAGCGGCCAGACATTGGTCCAGTATCCGAGGGGCATCCTTGGAATTAGGTGGAAAGGAGTAGTAGAGTTGGGTGTCATCTGCGTAGAGATGGCACCGCACTCCAAAACTCCGGATGACCTCACCCAGCGGTTTCATGTAGATATTAAAAAGCATGGGGGACAAAATGGAACCTTGCGGGACCCCACAGGTCAATGGCCAGGGGTCTGAGCAGGTTTCCCCCAGCTTCACCAACTGGGAATGGCCCTCTAGGAAGGACTGGAGCCACTGCAATGCAATGCCCCCAAGGCCCATCCCAGAGAGCCGTCTCAGAAGGATACCATGGTCGATGGTATCGAAAGCCGCTGAGATGTCCAAGAGAACCAGCAGGGTCACACTCCCCCTGTCCAGCTCTCTGCGGAGGTCGTCCACCAAGGCGACCAAAGCCGTCTCGGTACTGTAGCCAGGTCTGAAACCAGACTGCGATTGGTCCAGAAAATCCATATCTTCCAAGAATCCCTGGAGCTGGGAAGCAACCACCCGCTCCAAGACCTTGCCCAAGAATGGAAGGTTAGCTATTGGTCTGTAGTTACTGAGGTTAGCCGGATCCAAGGAGGCTTTCTTCAAAACAGGCCTCACCACAGCTTGTTTTAGGCCAGATGGAAATATGCCCTGCTCCAAAGAGGCATTGATTATTCTCACACACCAATCAATTAGCCCTCCACTGGCTTGTTTTAAGAGCCAAGATGGGCAAGGGTCAAGGGCACAGGTGGTTGCCCTCACCGCTCCAAGAATCTTGTCCACATCATCAGGCTGCACAAGCTGAAACGAATCCCACAAGATCGAACAGACAGATGCCTCGGTTACCTCACCTGGCAATGCATCAAGGCCGGCGTCTAAGTCGGAACGAATCTGAGCGACTTTGTCTGCAAAATGGTGAGCGAACTCGCTACACCGAGTTGACGAGATGTCGGGTGCTCCCCCGACCTGAGGAGGGTGGAGGAGCTCCCCAACAACTCGAAACAACTCTGAAGATCTATTTGTTGCAGACGCGATGCGGGCAGTCGAGAAAACTTTCCTGGCTGCCCGCAACGCAATAGGCCCTAATAGCGGCTCTAGACCGTGCTCGGTCAGATACGTCACGAGTTGTCCGCCAGCGGCACTCTAGTCTCCTTCTCGCACGTTTCATCTCCGCCAGCTCCCCAGTAAACCAGGGAGCTGGGGCAACTCCACGCAGCGAGAGGGGACGCTCAGGAGCGATCGTGTCTATTGCCCTGGACAACTCGCCATTATAACAAGTGACCAGGGTATCGTCAGGATCATCAGCTTCCATGGTAGACAGATCCCCAAGAGACCTCAGGAATCTCTCAGGATCCATAAGTCTCCTGGGGCGGACCATCTTAATTGGTCCACCACCCCTGCGGAGGTTGGAAGAGACGGTTAGTCTTAAACTGATCAGATTGCGGTCGGACCATGACAATGGAAGAATAATTTGCTCTTCCACTCCAACCAAACCATCGCCCGCAACAAAAACCAGGTCGAGTGTATGTCCAGCTTGATGAGTGGGACCCGATATTATTTGGGACAGACCCATGGTCGTCATGGCGGCCATGAATTCCTGAGCTGCACCTGTCAAGGTGGTCTCAGCGTGAATGTTGAAGTCGCCCAGCACCAACAGGCGCTAGGAACCCAACACCACGCTAGAAACCACCTCTGCTAGCTCAGGCAGGGAGACTGCTGTGTCGCGGGGTGGACGGTACACCAGCAGAATCCCCAAACTGTCCCGGGTACCCACCTTCAAGTGGAGACACTCAAACCCGACCGATTGCAAAGCGACGCATCTGACCAGGGCGATGGACTGCCTAAAGACCACCGCAACCCCACCTCCCCGCCCTCCTGGCCTGGCCTGCTGATGCACCCTGAAACCCGGAGGACAAAGCTGGGTAAGACTAACCCCACCCAGATCATCCAACCAGGTTTCGGTGATGCAGGCCAGATCCGCATGTTCATCCATGATTAGATCCTGGATAATAGATGATTTACCTTTGACGGATCTGGCATTAAACAGCAGGACCTTCAGCCGGGAGGGGCTACCATGGAGGCTACCACACCTATCCTTCTCCAGGGTCCTTGGCTCAAGGAGGCATTAACCAGCACCTTCACCCACTTCGCCAGTCCCCCCTGGCTGATTTTATAAGTCAGGATGGGCAAGGGTCTAGAGAACAAGTAGTCACCCTCATTTCTCCCAAGATCTTGTCCACATTCTCGGGCTGAACTAACTGAAAGGAATTCATTAAACAGGGACAAGTAGATGCCTCAGTTACATTCACAGAGACGGCACTAATATTGGTGTCTAAGTCAGAGCAGATCTGAGCAACTTTATCTACAAAGAACCTAGCAAATTCGTCACAATGAGGTGCTGATTGGTCAGGGGTCCTGGATGGGCAGGGTTTAAAAGTCCCCTGACCACTCGAAACAGCTCTCTTGGGTGGTTCTTTGTGGATGCAATGTTGGCGGCAATGTACGATTTTTCTGCCACCTTCATCACTGCAGAATAGGCTCTTGAATAAGCTCTAGACCATGCTCAGTCGGACTCTCTGCACGAAGTACGCCAATGCTGCTCTAGTCTCCATTTCACTCTGCACTCGCCACCAGCTCCCTGTTGTACCAGGGGGCTGACTTGGACCTACGTTGTGAAAGAAGACGCTCAGGAGCGATTGTGTCAACTGCCCTGGCCACCTCCGTGTTATAGAGGTCTGCCAGGGTTTTGACAGAATCACCTACCGAAGTGGCAGGAAAATCCCCAAGAGCCGTCAGGAATCCATCAGAGTCCATAAGGACCTTCCTAATCGGTCCTCCGCCCTTGTGGAGGTTTAGAGCCCCGGTGAGTCTAAACCTGACCAGATAGTGATCGATCCATGACAAAGGAACTATGGACAGTTCCTCCACAATACTGTCACCATCATCATCCCGCCTCAAATAGAAGGCCAGATGAAGGTAGGACCAGATACCATTTGAGACAGACCCATGGTTGTCATGGCAGCCATGAAGTCCTGAGCTGCTCCTGACAGGGCAGTCTCAGCATGGATGTTAAAGTCCCCCAGCACTATTAGCCATTGCGACTCCAACACCAGGCCAGAGACCACCCCGGCTAGCTCAGGCAGGGAGACTGTTGAGCAGCAAGGTGGACGGTACACCAACAGAATCCCTGTTCATAGGGTCACCACAAATCAAGAAGTACATATAAACACAAACCACTTTCCAGTGCGTCCCAGCAAAAACTTTCCAGTTCCAGCAAAAAAGGGGAAGGGCATAAAAACAGAAGAGTTTTTGTTTTTACCTTCACCATACATTGATATGGATTGTTGAATTTGGTAGTGTGAAAAAAATGATTTCCTAAGTCTTTGGGTATGATATTCCCAGTATAATTTCTCAGATGTACTGCAGGCTTTAAAGCATCATGTCCAAAAGGGAAAGCTCACATCTCTCACACAGGTTATGTATCCTGTATCTCAAAATCTGAAATATTTCAAAAACCAAAAAAAATCACTGCCAGCCAGCCAGCAACATACACCTTTTGTTGAAGGGAGCTAGTTCCATGTCCATCTTAGATTTTCCTCAAGAAAACCTGATAGAGAAAAGAAAGGAGATGGGAGAAGAACTGCATTTACACAAGATCATTTTAAAAGCATTCGCCTCCTGCCCATCCAACGGCTACGTGCAATTGAGCAGGCCCCCTGAACATGGCTACAAGGCTGAGTGTGGAGGAATTCCATTGACCATTACTTGTATCCAGTTCAAATAGAATGTAAAAGTCCCATGGGGCAGTGACAGTGGGAGGAGAAATTCCCTTCCCTTCCCAGCTATTTTGCTAAATAGCTCCATCAGGGCTCTTTGAAGAAAAACCCAACAGGTGCTGGATGTGTGCCTAACCTCTAATTCCGCCACCCTTTATCCGTGTATATATATATATATATATATATATATATATATATATATATATATAAATATCATCTTTATTAAGATTTTTAATACAAATTACTATAAAAAAGGGGGGGGAAAGAAAAAAGAAAAAAAAAGGAGAAGGATGGGGGGGAAGTTTCAACAGGAACGGGGGTCGAGTATAGTAGGGGTAAGGAGTACTGAGATAACATCAGCAAAAGGGCTATAGAAAAGTAAAGGTTAGAGGAGAAGGGAAAGGAGGAGTAAAAAATGACTTCCGAGTCCTGTCTGACAAGTATATTCCAATTTTCCATGTTTCTTGCGTTTTGTCTCCATTTGTTTCTTCGGGATCCTTCGATTTATTTTCTTCTCCGGGTTGGTGTAGGTGGCCTCTTTTCTTTTATATTGCTAATATGAATCAGCATAAACGCAATTGTGATGTTACTATTCCTTTTTTTTTTTTTTTTACTTCACCTTGATCATATATATTTATTTCCCGGTCTCTTGACTAATTATATATATATTTATTTACCAGTTGCCAATTAGTTTCTTTTCTTTGCTTTCCATGATATTTGGCTAATAAATATGTTAATCTATCCATGTTTTTAATTTCTAATATTTTAATTAGCCACTCTGTCTTTGAGGGTATTTCTTTTTGTCTCCAATATCTAGAGTAAACAATCCTTGATGCCGTTGTTAAATAAGTCACCATCTTTTCCTCATTTGAACCTGCCTGCATTTTGGAAATTCCTAAAAGGTACAGTTCCGGTAGTCTATTAAACTTAATTTCTAACATTGCCTGGGTGGTTTCATGAATCATTGACCAAAATTCCTTTGCTTTTTTGCACTTCCACCAAATGTGGTAGTACGTTCCGTCCTCCTTTCCACATTTCCAGCATTTGCTATTTGTGTTTTTGTTAATTAATCCAAGCTTTTTAGGAGTTATATGCCACCTATAGAATAGCTTCATCCAATTTTCTTTTAAATCTGAAGCATATGTCAATTTTAATTTTCTGTTCCAGCATGATTCCCATTCTTCTACTAAAATTGGCCTGCCAATGTCTTTTGCCCACTTTGTCATACAATTTTTGATGTAATCCGGTTCTGTATCCCATTCTAGTAATACCTTATAAATTTTTGATATAAGTTTCCCTTATGAAAATAGAATTCTGTCCCACAAATTATTTTTTTCCATAAAGCCCACCATTTTATCTCTTTTAAAGTATTCCTTGAGTTGCATATATTGTAACCACGATATCTTTAATTTATCCTCTGTCAGTTCCTGTTGTGTTTTTAATACAATCCCTGGACCTTCTTTTTTAAGTAATTCGTCATATTTTGGCCAATAGTCCCATCCCAATAGTCTTCTCTGTACTGCCTCTATCGAGGAGATCCATGTTGGAGTCCTATTATATAATCTACCCTTATATTTATACCATGTTTTTATGAGTGCTGCTCTAATCGGGTGGTTGTAAAAAATTTTTTCTATTTTACTCCTGTCATACCATAGGTATGAATGCCATCCCGCCCTTAGATCTGATCCTTCAACGTTTAAGATTTTCCGGTTTTCTAATTTTATCCACTCTTTGATCCACAATAGGTTGCAAGCTTCGTAATATAGCATTAAGTTTGGTGCCCCGAAACCTCCTCTTCTTTTGTCGTCAGTTAAATATTTCATTTTAATTCTGGGTTTCTTTCCTTGCCATATAAACTTGCTCAAATCTTTGTTCCAGATTTTGAATTTTTTCTGATTTCTTAATATAGGCAAGTTTTGGAAGAGATAGAGCATTCTTGGTAATATGTTCATTTTAATGGTCGAGATTCTACCCCATAATGAAATTTTTAAATTTTTCCATTTATCTAAGTCTCTTTTTATTTCTTGCCATACCTTGTCATAATTATTTTGTGCTAATTGTATGTTTTTTGATGTAATCGTAATACCTAAATATTTTATTTTTGAAGATATTAAAATTCCCAGTTGATTTGATATTAATTCCTGTTGTTTTTGGGTTATGTTTTTTGTCAAGGCTTTAGTTTTTTTCGTATTAATTTTTAAGCCTGCCAATTTGCCATATTGTTTGATTACTTCTAGCCATTTCCTCCCTGTTTCTACTGGGTTCTCTATAAAGCAAATTACATCATTCGCATAGGCTTTTACCTTGTAATGCATCCCGTGAATTTTTGCTCCTTGAAGCTCTTTGTTTTCTCTAATATTATTTAATAGAATCTCTAATGTCATTATAAAGATTAGTGGTGATAGGGGGCAGCCCTGTCTTGTTCCCCTCTCAATTTGCACCGATTCTGTTTCCCGTCCGTTTATTCTAATTTTTGTCTTTTGGTTTTGGTAAATGGCCTCGAGTGAATTCCTAAAATAATGTCCCATGTCTAATTCTTGTGCTAATAATTTGAAAAAGTCCCAATTAACCCTATCAAAAGCCTTTTCAGCATCAATCGCTAGAAAAAGTGCTTCTTTTTGGTTATTTTTTTCATAATAATCTATTAAATCAATTACAGTCCTGACATTGTCCTTTATCTGTCTATTGGGTAGAAAGCCAACCTGATCTTCCTTAATCCAATTTTTTAAGAACCTTTTTAACCTTTCTGCTAATATACTGGAAAAAATTTTATAGTCGACATTAAGTAATGAAATTGGTCTGTAATTTTTTATGTCTTCCTGATCCGAATTTTCTTTATGAATTACTGTGATTAAAGCATCCTTCCACGAGTCTGGAATATTTCCTCTTTCCCTTATGAGATTCATAATTTTATGTAGGTATGGTACTAGTTCTTTTTCAAAGACTTTATAGTAGATTGCGGACATTCCGTCCGGACCTGGTGTTTTAGTTCCGTCTAGCTTTTTAATTGCCTGATATATTTCTTTCTCTGAGATTTCCTCATTAAGTATTGATCTATCTTCATCTTTTATCTTTTGCAAATTTAATTTCCTTAGATAACCATTTATTTTTTCTTTGTCTACCTGGTCTTTCTTGTACAATTTGTCATAAAATTCTTTGAATTGATTTAAAATTTCCTTTTCCTCTACATATGTTTTGTCCCCTATTTTAATTTTGTTTATGTAGGTTGCGTCCTTTTTCCCCCTTAATCTTCTAGAGAGCCACCTCCCCGGTTTGTTTGCGTTCTCGAAGTGAATCTGTTTAATGAACTTTAATTGATTTGCTCTCTGTTCTAATTCTAAATGTTCTCGTTCTTTTTGTCTGAGTTTGAGTTCTTGTACTAGCTTTACATTCTTAGGTTCCAATTTTAGCTTTCTTTCTAATTGTACTATCTTGTCTATCACCTGGTTTAGCTGTTTTTGTTTCTCTCTTTTTCCGTGCTCCTTGTTGTAAAAAGTAGCCTCTCATTGTGGCTTTGCTCGTGTCCCATATTATATACGGAGATGTCTCCTGATTATCATTAATCAGGAAGAATTCCTCTAATATCTTCTTATAATTCTCTATATCTTCTTTCTTTTTCAATAGATTACCGTCTAATCTCCATCTCCAACTGTTTTCTTTTTGATTTAAAATTAACTCCAAGGGACAGTGGTCTGAATACTGCCTTGGGAGGATGTTTACTTCCTTCACCCATAATGATATTTGTTTTGAGACCCAATACATGTCAATACAGGACCAACTTTTATGTCTTTCTGAAAAGAAGGTGTAATCCCTATCTTTCTCATGTCGCATCCTCCAGATATCCACTAAGTCATATTCTTCTTAAAATTTTGGACTTCTTTGGATAATGTTCCTATATATTTTTTATTTCTAGTTCTTCTACCTGGGTTTTTATCTATCTCACTGTTTACTACTCCATTAAAATCCCCCATTACTATTAAGTTATCAAATTCCTCACCTTCTATTAGTTCTTTTAATCTTTTAATAAATGATGATTTGCTTTCATTAGGGGCATATATATTACATAATAATATTCTAGTTTTTTCTATCTCAATAGTAATCCCTAAGATTCTACCCTTGTTATCTTTGAATGATAATTGAGCTGGGATATTGAGGTTGATGTACGTTACTACTCCCCTTTTCTTCTGGATATCTGAGGAAAAAAATTCTTGACCCAATCTTTGTTGGATCAAGAATTTCGCATGATCTCGTTTAATGTGTGTCTCCTGAAAAGAGATTATGTCGTAATTGGATTTTTTAAGTGTATCAATTATTTTATTCCGTTTCTGGGGAGCATTCAGTCCGTTCACATTACAACTATAAATTTTTAATTTCCTTTTCATGTTGATTCCTCACCGTTTTCGCTTTCTCCTTTCCCTTCTTCTTCTGAGAGTGGTATTGAGTTCTCCTCGACTTCTGTATCCACTACCGTTTCATCCTCTGTGTTCATATTTTTTCTTCTTTCTATTCCTTGCCTTACTGATCCTTTGAAGTCAATTTGAACTGATATCTCTTCCTCTGTGGGGTCCTGCAGTTTTTTATTTGGTTTCCTCCGTCTGTGTTCCCCTTCATTATTACGTCTCTCATTTTCTCTTTCTTTCTCTTCCTCCATTTCCTTTTTTAGCTTTTGGTAAAAATTTTCGGCTTTCCCTTCTGATGTTATCCAGAATTTTTGTCCTTTATAAGTAGTCATGAGTCCTTCAGTCTTTTCCCATCTGAATCTCAGGTTATATTTTTTCAATTCGTCAACCAGAAATAGGTATTTTCTTCTCCTGTTCAATGTTTCCGTCGGATATTCCTTCAAAATTGCAATCTTTTCCCCTTTAAATCTTGCTGGGTGTTCATTATTTACTTTTAATATTTCATCTCTGAAGATTTTTTTTTGTGAATTTCACTATTACATCTCGTGGGGTTTTGTTTCTTTTTGCATAGTTCGTATTAATTCTGTAGACCCGATCCGTTCTGTCTTCTACTACTTCTGGTGAGCACTGTAACATATCCGATATAATTTCGATGACTGTTTTTCTTATGTCTTCCTTTGAGTCCTCCCAAATATTTCGAAATCTCAGCTGGTATTCTAGTTCTTTCGATTCCATCCATTCTTGTTTAACTTCTATTTTGTCAGTCTTTGAGTCTAAAATCTCCACATCCCTCTGTATTCTTTCGTGTGCCTCCTTAAGTTCTTTTTTATCATGTTTTAATTCTTTAAGATCCTGATTTAGACTTTCAATCTCCTGTTTCATCCCCTTCAGTTCCGCTTTGATTTCCTTCTTAAAATCTAGCATTTGTTCTTGTGCAATTTTTTGATAAGCATCTTGCTTCTCTTGCATACATTGGAGTTCCCTCAGAATAGCTTCTGCCATTTCTCTAACTTGTCCCTCTTCTGATATGGAAGCTCTTTTTTGGGCTATTCTCGAATCCTTTACCTCTTTTTCACTTCTAAGCCTGTAGGCCATCTCTATTCTTCTTGGAGATTTGATTTTCCCTCTAAGTTGGTTAAACAAATTAAGATATTAGAGAGATGGATTCATTGGGTATTACCCTCCATGGGGCTGATATTCACAACTATGGGGCTGGTATTCCTTATTTCCCCACCTCCCCTACTTAAAAACAAGGAATGATCGTAATCCTGTGCCCTCTTTGTTTTCTTCTATTGTTATTTCTTTATATTTATTTTATATTATTTCAAGTTTCAGATTTTACCTTTATCAGCTCTCCAATGTTCACCTTCCTCTCCTGTCTGTGTCTTTTTCTTTTTCTCCCTCCGTGGGGTCTTTTCCCATATCTCAATTATCTCCTGTGGTCAGTGAGTCTTTTTTTTTTTTTGTACTCTCGCGAGATTTCCCGCTGCTTCTCCCTGTTATCTCGTCTCTTTCCTCTCGCAACTTCTTCCGGATATTTGTACCTTCCAGCGTCCGCTGGGTCCTCCCGCCTGCCTCCTCTTATTCCTCAGCTTCCACTGAGAGCGCGCCTCGGCAGCCACCGTCGCTCCTCCCGTTCCTCAAATGGCTTTTTCAAGGTCAGGTTCACTTGTGCGCCATATTCTTTTGAGTTTTTAAACCCTTAAAGTTCTTTTATTTGATTTCTTAAATCTCCTAAATGTCTCTCAGTTTGTTTTGTTCCTTTCAGTATAAATATTTGGTTTTAATATTTGCTTTTAATCACAGCCTTTGTTGCCCGGTCTTTCCATGTGCTTCCCCTCCACCTCCTTGTCAGTCCCGGTTGCCTCCGATCTTAGCCATTAAATGTAAGAGTCATCAAATGGAGTTTCTTACCCTTCGGCCGTAAGACTCTCTTTTTTTCGTGTCTAATTCTCACGTTGGAGTGTGCGCGGGGTCAGAGATGTGCCGCTCAATGCCAGCTCGCCAACTCCGCGGCTCGCCGTACTCTGTGGCACCCGAATTACTGGACCTCTCTAGGGCTCCCCCTTGATGGAGAAGACCCTTTTTAGGCCATCGGCCGGGGCCTTGAGTTCCGCAGTCTCCCCGCTTTAACCCGCAGGGGAGAGGGAGCTACCGGTCTACCCAGCCGCTTTGGAGTGGCTTGTCCCCTGACAGAGCCTTCAGTGGGACCGTCTCTCCACCATGATCCACGCACTGGAAGTCCCTTTATCCGTATATTTTGAGATATTTGATGAAAATGATCATTTCCTTTTTAGTGTACTTTAATCTTTTTTAAAGGAATTCCATCTTTCTTCCCTTTTCATTGGTATGGATAAATTTACCTACACTCACATCTTTTTGAAAACAGTATAAAGACTTTGGTACCATTGGTTTCAAGGAGATGGAAGTGCAATTAACCCAGTCTAGATTTAACCAATGAAAAAAATAGCTAATCAAATTCTGCAGACTGTAAAAAAATGGAAATAAATAATATTAATAACTTTAATAATAACTTTATACCCCGCCTCCATCTCCCCAAAGGGACTTGGTGCAGCTTACATGGGGACATGCCCAGGTAATTGCAATAATTAGAAAATAAAAACACATCAAATAAAATACAATTATACATAGTAAAATAACAATAATGTCAAGACAGACAATTTAAAAACCTGAGCAAAATTCATAAAAGCAAACTGGGCCAAAGTGCATTGGAGTGTATATTGTAAACTGGAAAATGAGGTAGGTGACTAAAGTGCTACAGTTAATAGGAGAACTTGGGATGAAGTAGACATTAGAGTTATTTCCAGCTGAAGGAATAGAATAAGGTGAATCGAATATAACAGTAGCCACTGGAACGGGATCTGTCTTAGGGGAGAATGTTCATTCTCCAAAGGCCTGCTGGAAGAGCCAAATGTTTAGGCTCTTCCTAAAGACTAACGGGGTAGAAGCAAGAACAATCTAGGGACACACAGATTTAATAATGAGAAAAAGTAAATGTGTTTATTGCTCAATATTGTTAAAATACTTACTGAGAATATTTCAAAAGAGTGAAATTATTTTCAATGGAATTGGCACTTTGACATTTTGCAACTTGCCCTTGACATTTGACCTTTGAAGCTAAGCTGTTTTGCAGGAATATATGGGGAAAGAAATCACTCCTTATTATACCTTTAATTTGCCATTATTTAGTACACAAATTAAGCTGTTTGTAGCTAGATTCTTTGCTTGCAGAAAATTAGATAATTAAAAATGTTATGTTATATATGGTAGATGATAGACCAGTATATAATACTTCTGTGCATTCTTTATTTTTAAAAAAGCAAGAGAAGATTAACATGCTTGAAGTTACTAAAATGAATACAGTTATATTTTGTCCTAGTTTTCAGTACTCATGCATCTACATAAATCAAACGCAGACAGACTATACTCTAGATGAAACTGAATTATAAAATACAAAGGTTTTTGAGATCTCTGCAGTTTATTATCTTGCTTTTAAAAGAAATTACTACATTACAAACAATAATGAGCCTTATCCATTTGGTTTTCTTTTTTCTAGCAACAGACATGATCACCTTGTCTAATAGATTCAAAGATTTCCGTCTCTGATTGATTCAAAGAAGGTTGAACTTTTTCTGTTCTACTTTCCATCCACATCATCCCTGTTTTTTTGCTCCTCTTGTTTCCTCTTTCTGTCTTTCTCCTCTCCATCTTCTTTCAGCTATGTTGATTCCTATGTGTTTACTAGGCATGGTCAAAAAATGGTAAAAAAATCTTAAATCGGGTTAAAATCGGATATATCCCGCTTTTTGATCCGGTATCCGACACGGGCTATCACGGCCCATCAAACTTGGTAATTTGAAGCATTGTAGTTCTCCTCTCGTTATGTCTCTTAAATTTGATCGTAATTTTTTCCCCAAAATAATTTTTTAAAATATTTTTTAAAATATTTTTTAAAATTATTTGTTAATACAACCGAACTTGTTTGGGAACGCAGCACAGCCAAACATGGCCTCGGCTCCCCGAACAATCACAGGAGTGCACGATGGTTGTTGTGACTCAGCAGCAGTTCCAGAGTGAAGATGAGGAAGGGAATTTTGGATTACAGGTGTCAGATGATGGGATTCAAGATGAGTTTCAGGATGATGCTGTAGGGAATTTTGGGATTCAAACATAGGCTGGTTCAGAACTGCAGCCTGTTGATGAGTTCCAGACACAGCCTGTCACAGATGAGAACCAAGGAAACATTCCCATGGGAAATAATGAAATAATGAGCTTGATCTGTCTCAGGCTCAGGTTCAGGTGCGAGATAATGGTAATGAGGAGTTTGGCCTTGATGGCCAGGGTGAATCTGAAGGCCCGTTGCTTTCTCGGGCTGATTGTTTACAGTGGAAAGGAATGTCATGGCAAAGTCTTAGATTAGCTGGGAAAAGGGAGGCCAGTGAAGGGGGAAAGAATGCATTTTTGGGTTGCTTTTAAAACAATGTGTTGAAGGGCAAATCTTTGTTAAAGCAAATTCTCACTTCATCAGGGTGGATGGTCTATGTCTCCATGCTACTTCTGCTTTGGATATACTCTTGTTCATGAATCCCTGTAACCTTTGGATTGGTATATCTTTGGGAATGGGCTATTGCTTCTTGTCTATGGATTATTGGATTTACTGACTCTATATTGCAACTACTTTTGGAACTATATTTCTGCCTGCTTTGATACTATATATATTCAGCTTTTGCTCAAGAAAATTACAAAAGACTACTATGTGCTGCTTGGTGTCTACAGCAATGTGAACTAGTCTGATGTGTGACAGTAATGTCCTCTGCATGCCCACACATTAGTCTTCTATAAAAAGTCCAGTTTGGGCCGCCTCGTGGCATTTGCGGTTTGGTGGGAGCGCGCAAAGGTGGGTGGTTGCTGGTTGTTGTCTGTGGGCTGTTGTATTTGCTCTATCTGGCTAGCAGTGGGAAGCTGAAAGAAGGGAAACTGAGAAGCAAGGAAGAACTTTTAGGGGTCTGGGTTGTATTACTTAAGAAGAAGCAAGGACTCCATGTTGGCTGGCTGGCTGGCTGTGGGTTTTTGCATTTTGGCCCTACTGAAAGGCAACGGGGGGAAGGAAGAAGCAGGACTGGGTTGGGTTAGGTGATTTTTTGCAAGAAAGGGCACCTGTGGCTGGCTGTCGTGCTGCTGGCAGCTGGCTTTGCAGTGTGGATGTTGAGAAAAGGGATTCTTGGAGAGGGTTTTCCTTAATAAAAAGAAATAAAAATATATATTTCTCAGAACTACATCCAGCAGTGAGGTTCCCTTTTGTGCCTCTCCGCTTGGCTTCTGGCTGGCCACTTTTAAGTGCATATTGAGACCTGTTCCAAGGTTTTTCTTTTATTTAAAATAATTTTCTAAATTTTATTTAATTTATATATATTTTTCTGATCTCCATTCCCCTTTGTGCTCAGCCACCATTTATGCCTTTCTTCCTTATTTTCCATTTGGCAAGGCAGTACGCTAGGCAATCCTGAGCGCCCATTGCAAGAAGTGTAAATTTCTAGTTGTTATTCTTTCAAAATTTAAAAAGAAACATATATTTTTCCTAGTTAAAAAGACTTTAGCTCACACAATGCATGAGGGCACAAGCTACACAATACTACTCCACACACACAATCACTGAGGTGGTATAGCCTCTTTCCTTAATGGTTGCTAGTGCGAGCTAACGTGGTAGTTTTCCACTGTGGTTTGCTCCTGTAGTTCACTTCCTCTGTGGTTCGCTTCTTCTTGGGGAAGATTCTCTGCAGGGGTGGGGTGAGATGCCTGCCTTTGGGGCTGGCGGTCACATGTAGGAAAATGGGCAATGCACACAAGGGTTCTCACTGAGAACTCTACACATGCACAGAGGCTGCACAGCATACATGGAATGGTCTGTAACCCGGATGTCTGCAGAAGCACTTTGTGCATTACAGCATCACGGCGTGTCCACCGGTGTCCAAAAAATCCACGAAGTTTTGGACCCCCCCCCCAAAAAAAGGTTTCAAAAGTACAACAAGGACTTTCAAAGTGATGAGAAATCGATGAAAAAAGGAATAACTCTTTCGAATCGGAGACAGTTTTCTTACATTCATAAAAATTGTGTCTTTTAAAAGCTGAAAAATTCACCAAAAGTCACAAAAGAAGGGAAACCTTGTGAAATTTGGTGAACTACTAGAGATGAATGTTTTCTACCACTGTGCAAAATTTGATCAGGATTGCTTCAAAAATGAGGGCGGTAGAGCCCCTTAAAGCCCCGCACACTAGTTTTTTTGCGATTGCGCATGCGCGTCCACCATTAACGAACCAATTTCGAGCATTATGAATTTTTGGAAATATCCAAAATTTTTGAGGTGGAAAATCAGAAATAGTTAAAAAAGAAGAAGAAGAATAAGCGCTGGCACTTCCTACTTTAGAGATGAGTATTGAACCATATTTTTCATGGATCGCTCATGCCTAGTGTTTACTACATCTTACAGTATTCAACCCTGTTTAAATGCCTTTTCCTTACTTACTTCCACTGTAGTTTTAATAAATGAAATAAATAATTTAATCTGCATATCTACAAATTATGTTGCCTTCAAGTTATTTAAACGGGTGTTTTAGAAGTAATGTTCTTCCATCTCTCTTCCATCGTAAAATCCTGCTTAAAGTACATTCCTATACTCATTTGCTCTATAGTAAATCTATTGATTTTAGCAGGCAAGCAGCTGAGCCAAACGAGCTGAGACAGCTGAGAAGGAGACTGTGAGAGCACGGAATTCTGGGAAATGTAGATTAGGAAGGCAAAGGCCCTGTGGCAGAGAATTCAAAAGGCCTGCCCTAAACTACATTTCCCAGAATTCTGCTCAGCACCAGAAAGCCCCAATCATGATAGGGGAGAGCTATTGTCCCTCTGTGGCAACAGCCAGTCAGCCACACAGTTTAGAATTCTGTGAAGAGGACTGATGGTAATTATGTTGAAATTCTATGGTTATGTTGTGTTGTGTGTCATACATTCAAGGAGAAAGGTGTGGCTGGTTTTTAAAACATGTTCTTGTCAAAAAAAAAATCTCCCAAAATCAGTAGATGTGCTCATCTTTCTAAACCTTGGGTGGAATGATCCCCTGTTATCTTGTCTCATTGAAAAGAAAATTCAAGATCACTCTTCTAGTTTGTTTGTTTGTTTGTTTTTTAAAAAGTTGTTTGTAAAACCCTCAAAAATTCCGCAGAACTCAGTGAATGAATGACTTGTTTTGAAACTTGGTGGGCTGACAAAGGTAGATGTAGCAAGTTTCATGCCAATAGCTCTAATAATGAAGGATAAAGGGGCCCCTGATGTTTCTCCACTGACACAATTATTTAACAAAAAGTAGTTACCTTGTTATAATTACAATACAGACGCTATCCAATTTAGGAAATACTTTAGGAATGATTCTCCACCCCCTTATTTAGTAATGAGTAGTGAAACTTTTTTTCATTGATCACACAGGCCTAATATCTATACACCTGGGGTCATGTAAAAATGTCTTGGGTGGAAAGAGGCTGTGAGCGGAAAAAGTTTAAGAAGCCCTGGTCTAGGCTAAACATCCATACAGAAACAATGGGGCATATGATTAATAGTTGTATTTAGATGAAAACATCAGCAACTATGACATGCATAGTCATATTTATTTTACACAGAACAAACATTGCTGTGCAGTGTCTTCATTCCATAGAATCGTAGAATAGAATAGAATAGAATAGAATAGAATCAGGGAATAACAGAGTTGGAAGTTACCAAATGGGCCATGTAGTTCAACCCCCTTCCAGGTAGAAAAAGCACAATCAAAGTACCCCTGACAGATGGTCATCCAGCCTCTGTTTAAAAGGTTCCAAAGAGGCGCTTCCACCACACTCCGAGGCAGACAGTTCCACTGTTGAACAGCTCTTACAGTTCAGGTGGATTATCCTCTCCTGTAATTTGAACCCATTGCTCTGAGTCCTAGTCTCCAGGGTAGCAGAAAACAAGCCTTGCCCCTCTTCCTTATGACATCATTTCAAATATTCAGACATGATTATCATGTCTCCTCTCAATCTTCTCTTCTGCAGGCTAAACATACCCAGCTCTTTAAGATGCTCCTCATACGGCATATTCTCCAGACCTTTGATCATTTTAATTCCCCTCCTCTGGACACTTTCTAGCTTGTCAATATTTCTTTTAAAACGTGGTCCCCAGTATTCCAGATGAGGTCTAACCAAAGCAGAATATAGAGGCACCATTATGTCCCTTGATCTTGACACTATACTCCTTTTGGTGCAGCCCAAAATCCCATTGACTTTTTAGCTGCTGCATCACACTGTTGGCTCATGTTCAACTTGTTGTCCACAAAAATTCCAAGATAATTTTCACATGAACTGTTGTTGAGCCAGGCATCACCCATCTTTGCATTTTATTTTTACTGCCTAAGTGTAGTATCTTACATTTGTCCTTGATGAAATTCATTTTGTTAGTTTTGGTCCAGCTCTCTAATCTGTTAAGGTCATTTTGCATTCAGATCCTGTCCTCTGGACTGTTAGCTATCCCTCCTAAATTTTTTGTCATTTGCAAACTTGATAAGCATGGCTTCTAAGGCTTTATCCACATCATTAATAATGTGCATTAAATGGTAGGCAGGAAGGTGTGGTGACTTAGAAGCAAAGAGGGTTTTAAAAATGGCCAGCAATAGTCATTTAAAGATATATATTGCATGAATACTTTTGTGTCCCAGAGGAGGAGTAGGGCAGTGGTTAATAACACACAACCATCTTTGGTGTTGCATATGAAGAAGGAAAATTTGAGTGATTCACAAAGTAATTTCAAGCAAAAGGATCCTTGCCTTCATTTGCACATGGGTTTTGCATGTGGGAACGCTCAGCAATGTGGGGAGAAAGTGCACTTTCAAATGAATTTCAGATTTCTGAAGGCAGCTCTTGATGGCATTTATTAGGTTACAGATAACTGTAGCTCACAAAGTGAAAATGCTTTTGTTTTAGCTAATCTCCTGGTATGTAGGCCATTCCTGTTCCTTTTTTGGTCCTTTGTCTTTGTTGTTGCCTGTCAAACAGTGTCAGAGTCCATTCTGCTGACCTGTTTCCAGATGGTCTCCAGCTTGGCACATTTGATATGCCACGTCACATAAAATGCTACTAAAACTGAAGTGGCATTCACTCCATACAATGCTTTGATTATCAGTGCTCATACAGAGAATGTCACCACACCTTCCTGCCAAGCATTTAGTATCTATTGGTCCCACCATCTCTGTCCTGTACAGCACAGTTTGAACATTTTGTCCCTCATGCCACACTGGCTCATGCCTGTGAATTTAGACACAATTTCCAAGAAAGAAACCACTCACCCAGAATGATCTGGGCTAGAGGTGATACATTTAAAGGGCAAGAGATGTTTTCTTCCAAATCTTTCCATTCCTTTATTTTAAAAAGAGAAGGATTAAAAACATAAGGGTAAATCTTTTGAGAGACCGATGTTTTAGGAAGATAAAATGAACTCCGTCAGTACTGTTGGGATTGCGCCAATGTGGACAAAAGAGAAAATGCAGTGAATTCCGGTTAAAGAAACAAAAGCAAAAGAGGCATCCTTTAAGGCACACACATCAAATGCAAAACTCATGGGCTGAATGTGGCCCAGCACATCATTTTATGAGGGTTACAAGGCTTTCCAAGCCAGGACATACTCGTTACATTTATACAGTCTTACAATTACAAATGACCCTAAGGCTGATGTGGCCCTCGGTGAAACTTAGTTTGACACCCCACTTCCAATTAAGGAAGGATATTTTTCTCCTGTTTTTGGCCTTTTTATATCTTTATTTTTAAACTCATAATTTCAGTTCTACTCAAGTCTTCCAAAAAGACAAATCTAAATATCAAATGCATTCCATAGTTGTACAAAATATAACAACAATATAGTCAACTTTTCAATTCACTTTGTTATCATTGTTGCCCCCAGCTGCTACTACCCCATTGTAGTCCACATATCGTTTTATGCTTCTTTTCAGATGATGGGCTATGTCAAATTAAACTGCAATATATGATGGGCAGTTGTTCTAATGTAGGATGGATCTTTACTAAAATGGTGGAATCATGAGAGTTGTAGTTTTACAAATCTGGTCCCTCCCTAAATTTCAACTCCCATAATTCTATAGGCGGTTGTTTAAGGGTTGTTTTGGAGGATTTATTATCAAAATGGCATATAGCCACCTTCCTCAGGAGTGCCCAAGTTTTGGGTGGCTTGAGAGGACTAAAACCCATACCAAAATGGTTTTTTTTTTTTTAAATTGCTTTGGCACGTGTTTTACCCCTGTGTGGAAGTGCCCTCTGCTGGTGCCAGATTTGAGTCATTTTCCCCTTTACTCTGCTGTTTGGCAGGATTTCACATGCTAACTAAGGTTTTCCGAGCATGTAGAGAGATGGAAGGAGAAGCAAAGAAAGCACAAACTGTCTCTTGTTTACTTGGAAGTACCTAATCAACAGGGATGTCTAATACTTATCTTTTGCCTTCTTACAAGTACAAATGCTTCTTTATAGTCTCACCCACATGATGAATTATTTTAGAAAATCATTCTGCATAGAAATAGAAGTCGGGATTTTGTTGTTGTTGTTTTCAGGACAATTGTGGAGTTTTGCAGAAAAACACTATAGCCAAGCAGCCATGTGGTGTCTGTGTGAAAAAAGTGCTATTCCCTAAGCAAAAAAGAAAAAAAGAAATCTTGCACAACAAAAACATTACAGAAAACCGCAATTTCTTACTGCAACTTTGTGCAAGATCACTGGGGATTTTGCACCAGATTTTTGTAGTGTAAGGTGTTTGGGTTGTGCAACCTTTACTAATCAATCTCTCTCTCTCTCTCTCACTCTCTCTCTCTCTCTCTCTCTCCATACAAACAGTGATCTTACTCAAACATATGGCTATCTAGAAACATTTTTTCACAAGCCATTCAAAGATATAAGCAAGGGGGGGGGGGAATCCTAACATTTACAGGATAATTTCTCAAAACTGTTCAAGGCAGGAAATGGCACACAACCCTCAGTACTGTGTTATTTTTCCTAGGTTATTTTTCCAATTTTTCAGCTATGATATGAACAGCCAATATCATTTCAATTCCTACTAATTTTGCACAACAAGTTGCTTGTAATTAATTTTCCCATGAAGGTGCACCTATAATATATTAGGTATGCAGCTTAAGAAGAGATAACTTTGCTCTTTTTTAACTTTTACTGCAACTCTTTAGTTATGCTCATAATTATGAAGCTAAGCTTTACTAAATAGACGGAGAATATCACACATACTGGTATGTCTTCTGCCTTGTGCTATTGCCTTGTAACCTACTGTGGATGCTAAGCTGACAACAAGTTGAATGTAGATGTGTTCTTTACAACAGGCCATCAATATCCAGCATTTAATCAAAATAAAGCAGCCAAAGTTTCTATGTCATTTACATCTGAAAAATTGAGGGAATATTAGCTTAAAATCTATAGAGCGCCTAACTCTTTAGATAGACCTATAAATCTAGCTACTTTTATAAATCAGGATGAAATTTTCAGGCTAAGAAAAATGTCTCATACTGAAATGACTTCAAAGTTGGTGATGATCCTCTCAGGCATTCCACGGTTGAAACAATATGACTGTGAATGAAACTGTTATTATACTCCACCCCAAGAGCTATGGTCCAGTTGCTTTCAATCAACCTTTTCCCCACATTTAAATTATCACTCTGAAGGAAATATAGATCTAAAATGATAAAGGCCACCTTTCGACCCAAAGGTGTTATTTCAATGAACATGAAGTCAGTGATATATATTTTAAATAAAATTTTGTAAAAATGTGTGGATTGCATTCAAATAATGTCGAGACACAGAGGCCTTAAAGAGCCACACACACTATTTAGTCCAACCAAAGGTTTATTATACAGCAAAAATACGCTCAGAGACATTTACTTTCAGTGTCTCTAGCCAAAACTCAAAGGGTTTGCCCAACTGGGCTTCAAAAAGCAACCGGAAAATAATCCGGATTAAACAGAAAGAAAACCCGGATTTAACAGAAGAAAAGCCCGGATTATAACTCAGTCAAAATAAACAGCAAACAAACAGCACTGTAACCAAAGGGTTCCGACAGACAGCGCTGCACCCAAAGAGTCCGTAGCAAATAGGAGTTGCCAAAACCAGTCGAAGTCCCAGAGTCACCGTAAAAGGAGTCCGAACGAACGTTGTTTCCCAGGTGGTCAAACAAAGCTGTAGTAGAGTTAATCCAAAGGTCCAGGAAGGGAGAAAGCCAGACTCATGATAAGCCAGTCCAAACGTTGAGAATTCTCAGGAACAGAACTCCAGGCTTCAGAACCCAAACCCAAAACCCAACACGAGAGCAGGCAGTGACAAAATACACACGATACAAAACTGACACTTTGCCTTCTGCAAAGATTCCCCATTTCAGAGCCTACTTTTAACTTACACATCATTATCCGATGATGAGCTGGCCTCCACCCCATCATCATCTCTAGCAGCTGTCCTTGTCCTCACACCCGAACCCCTGTTTCCATCTTTACAGTTCCTCCATCTCCTGTCAAGACTTAGGTTTCCCCATGACTTGGATGTATCTCCTGTTTTCCAATCCTCATGTCCCGAAAACCCCACTAACATATCACTAGAAGTTGGCTCTGCACATATATTCCTAATCTCTTGTACCTTAGTCCAATCCATTGTGTTCTCCCCATCCTCATCACTCCCAGACCCAGCATTCCCAGAGAAACCCATAAACGATTCATCATCTGTGGGAGCAGTAAATATATCCCGGATCTTCTTCCTTCATCTGACTCCTGCTCCCAAGTAACCCTTTTTGTGCCTCTATTCCCATCCACCACATTTCCTTCCTCGCTCATCGACTCCCCGCCACTTGAAAACCCTTCGAATGTGTCTTCATCAGTAGGTGCCATAAGTATATCCCGGATCCATTCCCTTTGCTGTTCTTCATCTGACACCTGCTCACGATTACCCCTCTCCCCCCTACTGGTACTGCTACTACTGCTTGCAACATTACTTACTGACTCAACTACAACAAATAATATAGTAACTGATTGAACAGGACACTTTCCTGATGGTGCCCTGCATCAGTGGTTAATTCTTTTCCAGGGTTAAACAGCAGGGGCATGGGTAGGAAAGCAAACTGTCAATTTTTTGTACTTTCTTTTCTTTTCTTTTTTTAAATATGTTTTTATTGTAGATACCAACGAAACAACAAAATCCATCAACATACACATCCAATCACATATTCTCGGTAACATTACACTTGCTAGTTCCACTTTTATCTCCCATTTATGTCAAGTAGTTTTTCACTCCTCCCCTCTCCCCATCCCTCTGGGAACAGTACTTTCTTTCATTCAGATACTATTTTAATTGATCAATCGTAAGTAGAGAATGATTCAATTCTTTATTTTTTCTTTGTCCTTTGACTTTATCTATCAATCTTCCCCATTTTAGCTCCCAATTCTTTTTGATTCGGCCTGATATATATTTAGTTCTCCTTTCAAGGATGTAATCCTGAAGCATAAAATCAGCTAGGTATTAGGCTTGCTCAAATAATTCGATTTCCCCGTTACTCGTTACTAATTTGTTACTTTTTTAACTTGTGAAGCAATATACGACCTTGATTGTCCACACGTCTGGATATCGCGGTTTCGAACCGCGACAGGACCTTTTTCTTATGTCGTCATTTTTTTTCGTTGGGAAAAAAGGTTTTGCAAATCACCCAAACTTGTGTAAGTGCACTGGGGCAACCTAGCGTGTTGTTTCCACCTTGTGGCCAATCAGAGAGCACGTTTAACCCAGGGGAGGGGCTGGTAGTACGTCCTGAATGAAAAGACCGTGCACGGGAGCCACGTGGCTCATTTCGGGATCTGGAGAGAGAGGGTGGGGGAGTGAGATTCCGCAGGCAGGCAAGATTGCTGCGTCACAGCTTCCTTGGCTGAGCTAGAGCTAGGCTACAGATTAGAAGACCGGGAGAAAAGGTTGGGTGGGTGAGGTGGGGTGGGAAACTGTTGGGTGTTTCTGAATTTTTTTTTTCCAAAGGGACTGTGGCCTTTTTTCCCCACAAGCTTGGCGTTTGCCATTTTCCCACCAGGCCTGCAATTTTTTGCTGCGCCATTTTGCCTGGTGCGGGCGGAGTGGGCTTTCGTTTTTCTTTTTTCAACGCTAGTAGCAAAGTCTGGCAAAAGGATTGCACATCCCATCCTCCTCCCTAGAATAACACCTGTGTTTTGGGAAAAAAGGGACCCTGATTTTGGTTGCTTTCCTGCTCTGCTGCTCTAAAGGGCTGTTCTGTGACAGGGCAGCAGTGATTCAAAAGCAAAGTTTGGCAAAAGGATTGCACATCCCATCCTCCTCCCTAGAAGAACACCTGTGTTTTGGGAAAAAAGGGACCCTGATTTTGGTTGCTTTCCTGCTCTGCTGCTCTAAAGGGCTGGTCTGTGCCAGGGCAGCAGTGATTCAAAAGCAAAGTTTGTCAAAAGGATTGCACATCCCATCCTCCTCCCTAGAAGAACACCTGTGTTTTGGGAAAAAGGGACCCTGATTTTGGTTGCTTTCCTGCTCTGCTGCTCTAAAGGGCCGGTCTGTGCCAGGGCAGCAGTGATTCAAAAGCAAAGTTTGGCAAAAGGATTGCACATCCCATCCTCCTCCCTAGAAGAACACCTGTGTTTTGGGAAAAAAGGGACCCTGATTTTGGTTGCTTTCCTGCTCTGCTGCTCTAAAGGGCCGGTCTGTGCCAGGGCAGCAGTGATTCAAAAGCAAAGTTTGGCAAAAGGATTGCACATCCCATCCTCCTCCCTAGAAGAACACCTGTGTTTTGGGAAAAAAGGGACCCTGATTTTGGTTGCTTTCCTGCTCTGCTGCTCTAAAGGGCCGGTCTGTGCCAGGGCAGCAGTGATTCAAAAGCAAAGTTTGGCAAAAGGATTGCACATCCCATCCTCCTCCCTAGAAGAACACCTGTGTTTTGGGAAAAAAGGGACCCTGATTTTGGTTCCCCCTCTTTCCTTTCTTCTCAGCTGCTCAAGTAGGGCTTGCTGCAAATATCTTTCTCCTATATTAACCCTATCAAGGTCTGGAAAATACAGGTATCCCCTTTTTAACTTATAACAACAAGAACAACTGTAATAGAAGGGTTTGCGGCAGTTCGACCCAGAACACATTGCCAATCAAGAAACAACACATCTTTCCCCCCAGTAACACAATACCTTCCTCTCTTCTGTAACTTCAAGACACTCTCGTTATCATGAAGCGTTCAGCTGAACGCGGGTCTGGTGGAGCAAGTCCTGCTAGTGGTCAAGCAACAGCCCGGACACTGTGGGGGGCCAAAAAAGTTAGGGTGGGTCCCATCCGTCTGGAACGCGGAATGATGGAAGTGGGTGGACTTGATGAAGAAGCTGGCTGTTCGACAGCTGAAAGTTCACAGCCCTCCACCCGGAGCCAGTTGTCGGTTGGAGCTGAGACAAGTGGACGATCAATGGAACATGCAGGTGTTGCCGTCCTGGAACTACAGGTGGTGGATAGTGAGGATCTTGATAACCCCACCCCTCCACCCGCTACTGACAGTGAGGAGGAGGTAGAGGAGGTAGTACCATCAAATCATAGACTTTCTCATGCTGCTGAAAGGGTGCCCACGACTCCTATCTCCCTGGGTGTTGGCACAGTGGCTGTGGGGAGGCCAAGGTCATATATTTGGGACCATTTCCATGTCCACACTCAGCGTGCCACTTTGGCAGTTTGTAGACACTGTGGGGCAAATATCAGCAGAGGCAGAGACCTGAGACATCTTGCAACCTCGGGGTTGAGCTCTCACATGAAGCGACACCATCCCTCGATATCGGTAGGAGGGGGAGCTGCAAGCCCTTGCAGTGGCAGCATTAGCACAGAAAGTTCTCCTGGTGTAGATGGTGGAAGGCAGACACAGTCCACCTTGGAGGATTGGGGCATGCCTTTAGCCAGGAAGAGAACGGGGGAAACATTACCCACACCCCAGCAGATAACCCAAAGTGTTGGAGAGATGATGGCCCTTGATCACCATCCCTTCCGCCTGGTTGAACAAGAAGGTTTCGTCCGCCTTATAAAACGCCTGTGCCCCCGCTACAAAATCCCCTCCCGTCACACCTTTTCCAGAAAAGTTATTCCCGGATTGTACGAGGGCTGCAAGAAACGCATTATCCAGATGTTGCGGAGCACCATGGGAGGACACATCCATTTTACATCTGATATTTGGTCAAGCTTGGGAGGAGGCCATTCCTACCTCTCTCTCACGGCACATTGGTGGGAGAAGGAAGGCAGTATGGATACATCCCATCGTTGGGCACTCCTCGCTTTGGAGGTAGTTGATCGTGATCACAAGGCAGAGACCATCTGCAGCTATCTGGGAAACATGATGGGGGAGTGGATGCGGTGCAGGCCGGAAGAAATGAGGAGGGGCTTCATGGTGACTCACGCTGGTAAAAATATGATCAAAGCGGTTGAAAGTGCAGGGGTTTTGAATGTCACCTGCATGGCCCACTTGCTTCACAATACCGTCAAGGAAGGTTTAAAGAGCCCGGAAGAGCAGCTGGCCAGCACCGCAAACATCGCCCTGCTGATCGAGCGCTGTAGAAAGATCGCGGGCTACTTCCACAGGAGCATCAAGGCAGCCCAGCAGCTGAGAGACAGGCTGCTCCAGGACGTCTCTACCCGGTGGAATTCAACCTATAAGATGCTCGAACGCATGGTCGAGCAGCAGAAGGCGGTACACGGCATCTCCCTTACATTGGTTGCGCCTGTTAGCAAGCTTGTTCCAACCAAGCAAGAGTGGGACACCATCTCCCAGCTGGTAGACATCCTAAAGCCATTCAAACATGCCACTGAGACCCTTTCGGAATCAAAAGCCCTTCTTAGCCAGGCAGTGCCCATGGTCTTGGGGCTAAGGAGGCACCTAGAAAGGCTTGGGGCCGGTCGAACACTGGACTCCCTGGCTGGACCGCTGACACCGCCGGTCCAGGAGGTGGTGAGGAGGTTGTCCTTTGCTGTACGGAAATGCCTAGAGCCACTTCTTTCCAGCAAGGTCCATATGCTGGCGGCCTTGTGTGATCCACGGCTAAAGTACAACGTCTACCCAAAAGACTTTGCCGTATGGAAGGCCCAACTAGTTAACCTTGTGAGGGAGGTCTTTGCTGCAAGGGTGGGGGAAACGGGCACAGTGGCCCCTCTACCGGAAATGCCTGCACTAGCGCTAGTGGCGAGAGTGATAGTCCCGGGGAGCCGGCAGGGGGTTGCCTTAGGGTTACGGATCTCCAGCCGCGACCAGGAAACGCTTTCTTTGCAGAGACGGTGGCCATACTAGCCTGCTCGGAAGATTCCTCTTTGCTGGCTTCTGCGCAAAAGGTAGACTCGGCCGAATGCTCGGTCAACAGGTACTTTGAGGAGCCTCCTGAGATAATTTCTTGTGATCCATTGGCCTATTGGGCTTCACGTGATCACATGTGGCTGGATCTGTCGCACGTAGCCCACCAGTTTCTCAGCTGTCCGCCCACCAGTGTGCAGAGCGAAAGGGTCTTCAGCCTAGCGGGAGATGTAGTCACGCCCCACCGCAGCTTGCTGGACCCTCAAACAGTTGAGAAACTGGTCTTCCTGAAGGCCAACCTTCCCGTGTTGAATTACCCCGATTTGGATTTTGACACCGACGCCTCATAGAACAACAGCTCTCCTCCTTTAAGCAGCTCTGCTTCTGATTAACTTTGGCTATTTCTGTTGGGGGGGGTTGCCCCTTTGGCCTATGTCCAACAACTCTCTCCTCTATCCTACTATGCTTTCCTTCCTCTCATCCCTTCTGTTCTCGTCTTTATCATCACACACCGTTGCCCACTTTCTTTTTTGGGTAATTCAATCTCTAGGGGCCGTTCCCTGAGGTTCTTTAGGTTTTGTCTCCTGTAATACTGATTCTGGATGGGAAGAAGGATATTCTGGGGGAACTTAGTCCATAAAAGCCAAGGTAGGAAATGCATCCGCTTTGGGTTCAGAACGGATTAAATTCAAATCTCTACCCTTTTTTTGGCAAAAAATATTTCGGGAATGAGCCATGACTGTAAGGTCTTCTCCAGATCCTCGCAGTTCCTGTACAGAAAGAACATTGTTATAATCGATGTGGATCCTTCGGTAAGACATATTTGGTGAAGGAATACGGCAGAGTCTCACTTTACAGAGATAACGGTCCATCAGAACCTTTGTGGCTGTGTCTTGCCGCATTAAGTAGTACACCTCGGCCTTGGCCACCACTTCTCTAAATTTTTCTCTTTCACTGTCCCATCGCCTTGAGAGGCTGTGGTCGACGCTGTGGCCGCGGGACGGCCGCCTTATGGTCCCCTCACCCTCTGGCCGCACACGCGGACGGTGCCGTTTGCCCGTCAGGGCGTGTGCCTTTGCGGCTGCTATTGATGTGTGGGCGCAGGTTCTGTGGCGTGGGAACTGCTTTTTGCTGGTTTGTTGGTAGGACGATAGAAGAGGGTGGAATCACACCGCAGAAAGCGGGACACCTCGGCCTTGGCCACCACTTCTCAAAATTTTTCTCTTTCACTGTCCCATCGCCTTGAGCGGGTGTGGTCGACGCAGTGGCCACGGGACGGCCGCCTTAGGGTCCCCTCGCCCTCTGGCCGCGCACGCGGACGGTGCCGTTTGCCCGTCAGGGCGTGTGCCTTTGCGGCTGCTATTGATGTGTGGGCGCAGGTTCTGTGGCGTGGGAACTTCAGTTTGCTGGCTTGTTGGCAGGACGATAGAAGAGGGTGGAATCACACCGCAGAAAGCGGGACACCTCGGCCTTGGCCACTTCTCTAAATTGTCTTCTTTCACTGTCCCATCGCCTTGAAAGGCTGTGGTCGACGCTGTGGCCGCGGGACGGCCGCCTTATGGTCCCCTCGCCCTCTGGCCGCGCACGCGGACGGTGCCGTTTGCCCGTCAGGGCGTGTGCCTTTGCGGCTGCTAGTGACCTCTGGGCGCATGTTCTCTGGCTTCGGAAGTGCTTTTTGCTGGCTTTTTGGTGGGACGATAGAAGAGGGTGGAATCACACCGCAGAAAGTGGGACACCTCGGCCTTCGTCACTTCTCAAAATTGTCTTCTTTCACTGTCCCATCGCCTTGAGCGGGTGTGGTAGACAGTATGTGATGCTAATCTTCCGCAGACTCATAAGTAGAGAAACAAACCACTCAGAAACTCTGTATTGCTATTAAAAACAATGAGTTATGTCTTCATGGTTTCTTTTGTCTCAACATTTGTGCTATGTTTAAGTTCTTTGGTTTCATTTCTACTCCATAAAGACAATATCTTTCATTATTTTACTTCCTCAACTTTACTGAAACTGTATACCAACAGAAGTCATTTCCCTCTTTCCAGCTCATCTGCTAGAGAACTTTAATAACACCAGACACACACAAGTCTTCCCTCTAGTTCAACTACATAGAAACATGAGCCTAACATCAGAGCCTTAAAACCTTCCTCTTCCAAAAATCCTTCGAGGACTGTGTGGTGGATCGTTGCCTATTGAAGAATTGGTTGCCAGGCCAAGAGTATTTCGCACTTTATTGATTTTTAACGGTCAAACTACCTCATCTCTGTGGAAGTATTCTGCCCTCGGATCAGAGCCGTGTTTTTACACCACTGTTTTTTAAGCAGGTAATGCTGTATGCTGACTGTGACAGCTGTTTTATTTTATGTGTTATTGATGCAACATTTTCTTGTATATATTTTTTTGGTTTTATTTCTGCCATTGTATTGTTGACAGGCATGCCCCATGGAAGCCGCTCAGAGTCCCTCCAGGAATATGGGGCGGGGAATAAAAATAAAGATCTTACTGTTGTTATTATTATTATAATCATTATTGATGTGATGGTGGCCACGACTACCCTGCGGACTGCCAGCTTGCTTGTGTCCATCCGGTAGGGGTGTGGCCAGGGCCGCTGACGGTTTGCTGTCAGGGAGTGTGCCTTTGTGGCGGCTAGAGACTTTGGGGCTCTGGTCTGGTTGCCACAGAAGTCTGGTTAGAAAACATGGTAGAATGGAGCCCACCCGGGGGATCTCAACAAGTTTTTCATCATTTGATGCGAGTGTGGTGCTCAGGCAACCGGAAGGCTTGGATCTTGTTTGTGATCGGCCAGGGTAATGTGACAAACACCGTGGTATGAGAGAGACAATCAAGAAGGAAATTCCTGCTTCTTGGCAGAAATGGGCAGTGCAGGGTGAGATCTCATGGGTGGTGGGGTGTGGGCGTGGGGCCGGCCAACGGTGGCCGGCCCCCCTGGTCAGAGGGGCTTGGGCCCACATTTCAATAGCAGACGTAAAGAAAACACGCCCTTCCCCTTGGGTGGTGGGGTGTTGGCGTGGGGCCGGCCAACGGTGGCCGGCCCCCCTGGTCAGAGGGGCTTGGGCCCACATTTCAATAGCAGACGTAAAGAAAACACGCCCTTCCCCTTGGGTGGTGGGGTGTTGGCGTGGGTAGCGGCTAAGGTCGCTAAAGCAGAAAACTTTGTGGGAGGGCCAGGCCGATCTCTCAGGGATGCATGCCGGCCAACTGTGGCCGGCTCAGGGTGGGGTCTTTGCTGCCTGCGGCTTTTTTCTTTCTTTTCTTTTTGCTGCCTCTCAGCCTACGTGGTCGAGTTTCCCACGATGCAACGCATCTCTCTTCTCTCGCAGCTGTCCTTCCGCACACGTTTGAGCTATTTTGCCCAGATCCTTCCTTTGGGGCGGGGTCCTCTGGTTTTTTTCTCTCTCTTTCTCTCTAGGGGATGCATGCCGGCCAACTGTGGCCGGCTCAGGGTGGGGTCTTTGCTGCCTGCGGCTTTTTTCTTTCTTTTCTTTTTGCTGCCTCTCGGCCTACGTGGTCGAGTTTCCCACGATGCATCGCATCTCTCTTCTCTCACTGCTGTCCCTCCGCACATGTTTGGGCAATTTTTCCCAGATCCTTCCTTTGGGGCGGGGTCCTCTGTTTTTTTTTTCTCTCTCTCTCTCTCTAGGGGATGCATGCCGGCCAACTGTGGCCGGCTCTGGGTGGGGTCTTTGCTGCCTGCGGCTTTTTTCTTTCTTTTCTTTTTGCTGCCTTTCGGCCTAAGTGGTCGAGTTTCCCACGATGCACCGCATCTCTCTTCTCTCGCAGCTGTCCTTCTGCACACGTTAGAGCTATTTTGCCCAGATCCTTCCTTTGGGGTGGGGTCCTCTGTTTTTTTCTCTCTCTTTCTCTCTAGGGGATGCATGCCGGCCAACTGTGGCCGGCTCAGGGTGGGGTCTTTGCTGCCTGCGGCTTTTTTCTTTCTTTTCTTTTTGCTGCCTCTCGGCCTACGTGGTTGAGTTTCCCACGATGCATCGCATCTCTCTTCTCTCGCAGCTGTCCTTCCGCACACATTTGGGCAATTTTTCCCAGATCCTTCCTTTGGGGCGGGGTCCTCTGGTTTTTTTCTCTCTCTCTCTCTCTCTAGGGGATGCATGCCGGCCAACTGTGGCCGGCGCAGGGTGGGGTCTTTGCTGCTGAGATAGACATTGGGGTTCGGATCCCCACGGGGATTTTTTCTTTCTGCTTTTTTCTCCATCTTGGCCATTGCGGTTCGGATCACCACGTTGATTTTTTCTTTCTTTTTGCTGCAATTTTTCCCACTCCCCCTGCCAGTGCTTTTAATGGATCCAAACCCTCATGTGTATCTCTGCAGCTGAGCCCCCGCCCTACTGCTTTAGGGAAAGGGGCAGGGGTGTGGGATCCATGCCCCCATGTCTATTTCCGCAGTTTAAGCCATGCCCTGCTGCTTTGGGGAAAGGGGCGGGGGTGGGAGCCGGCCCACGGTGGCCGGCTCCCCAGGGGAGTGGGATCCAAGCCCCCATTTTGCCATCAGGCGATAAATCAAACCAACGTCGCACAAATCTTACATTTCTTGGGAGGGGGAGGGGCTTGACCACTGTGTTTTGGGGAAAAAGGGACCCTGATTTTGGTTGCTTTCCTGCTCTGCTGCTCTAAAGGGCCGGTCTGTGCCAGGGCAGCAGTGATTCAAAAGCAAAGTTTGGCAAAAGGATTGCACATCCCATCCTCCTCCCTAGAAGAACACCTGTGTTTTGGGGAAAAAGGGACCCTGATTTTGGTTCCCCCTCTTTCCTTTCTTCTCAGCTGCTCAAGTAGGGCTTGCTGCAAATATCTTTCTCCTATATTAACCCTATCAAGGTCTGGAAAATACAGGTATCCCCTTTTTAACTTATAACAACAAGATCAACTGTAATAGAAGGGTTTGTGGCAGTTCGACCCAGAACACATTGCCAATCAAGAAACAACACATCTTTCCCCCCAGTAACACAATACCTTCCTCTCTTCTGTAACCTCAAGACACTCCCATTATCATGAAGCATTCAGCTGAATGCGGGTCTGGTGGAGCAAGTCCTGCTAGTGGTCAAGCAACAGCCCGGACACTGTGGGGGGCCAAAAAAGTTAGGGTGGGTCCCATCCGTCTGGAACACGGAATGATGGAAGTGGGTGGACTTGATGAAGAAGCTGGCTGTTCGACAGCTGAAAGTTCACAGCCCTCCACCCGGAGCCAGTTGTCGGTTGGAGCTGAGACAAGTGGACGATCAATGGAACATGCAGGTGTTGCCGTCCTGGAACTACAGGTGGTGGATAGTGAGGATCTTGATAACCCCACCCCTCCACCCGCTACTGACAGTGAGGAGGAGGTAGAGGAGGTAGTACCATCAAATCATAGACTTTCTCATGCTGCTGAAAGGGTGCCCACAACTCCTATCTCCCTGGGTGTTGGCACAGTGGCTGTGGGGAGGCCAAGGTCATACATTTGGGACCATTTCCATGTCCACACTCAGCGTGCCACTTTGGCAGTTTGTAGACACTGTGGGGCAAATATCAGCAGAGGCAGAGACCTGAGACATCTTGCGACCTCGGGGTTGAGCTCTCACATGAAGCGACACCATTTTCGTTAATTTCGAATTTTTGGGGGGGCGAAATTCGGAAATGACTTCAGAAACGAAACGCTACCCCCCCTACTTTTGAAACGAGTTTAGAATCAATTTTTTCGTGGATCGCTCAAGCCTACTAGGTATTCATACCATTTTTTAACTTCCCACCTTGTTTGCTCTTTCCAACCCAAGGCAACTTTTGCTTGAGCGGCAACTATCATGTATTTTATAATTTCCCCCCAGTCCTTAGTAATTTTGTTCTTATCTAATTTCTGGATGAATAATTCTTTATTTTTCAAAATCAATTTATGTCCTGTTAAATCTTCAATTTCCTTCTTTACCTTGTTATAAATGTTTTGTACTTTATCACATTCCCACCACATATGAATATATGAGCCAGTTTCCCACATCCATGCCAACACAATTTTGTGGTTGTTTTAGTTATATAAGCTAATTGGATTGGGGTTCTATACCATTTAGTCAGTATTTTCCTTTGGGTTTCTTTTATCTTTCTCTGCTTGATTTTTTAAATTGAATTGATTCAGTATTCGATGTCAGAGTCGTTAATGTTCATGTCCTCTTTCCATATCTCGGCTAATGTTTGTTTCAATTTATATTGTTTTTCAATTAATTTCTTATAAATAAAACCCATCAGCCCTTTTTCCTTTTCTAATTTCCATTTTAAAATTTGGTCAAAATCTGTTTCTGGACCTTCCTTTTTCTTCCAATTCATAATTCTTTGTTTCAGTCCACTCCAAAGAAGCCAGTTACTTTGCCCACAAATGTCTTTTATCATTTCCCAATCCTTAATTGTCCCGTCTGGGTTTAAGAGGTCTCTTATCAATTTCATTCCATTTTGTTTAAAATTTGTTATCGCTTTACCAAATATATGTTCCTTTTTATTATTTAAAAACTCTATTGGGAGTATATCTACTTTATTTATGGGTAGTTTACCTTGCCATTTTTTCCAGCACTCCATGGATGAGATCATTGATCCTCCTTTAATTTCTTTTAGAGTTTTATTATCTACCCATCCTTTTAAACATAGGCAATTGTGCCATCCGTTTATTGTTTTTTCGATTCTGACCCATCTTCTTGAGTCATCAAAATCTAATTCTAACAATCTTGTTAATTGGCAGGCTTCATAATAGTCTTGCAGATTGGGTGCCCCCCATCCTCCATTCTGTTCTAAGGAATAGAATACTGAATTGGGAATTCTATTTTTATTTCCACCTGTTATCCAGGTTTTTATTGAGTTGTCCCATTTCTTAATTATTTTACTGGGCATGAAACAGGAATAGAAATTTGGGGAGAACCATCATTTTGATTATCTTAATTTTGTTTGACATATCCCAGTTCCGATTATTCCAATTACAAATTTGATTGTTTAACTTTTTTCCATAAATGGTTATAATTTAATTGAATTATATTGTTTAAATTTTTGGGAATATAAATGCCTAAATATTTTAACTTCTTTTCTCCTAATCTTATCCCAGATATGGTCTGTATTTCTTTTAACTCTTCCCATTTCAGCCACATCACTGCTGGCTTTTTTTCTTCCTGACATCATCTTCCATGCCTGCATTTTTACATCAATGTTGGGATGACCTACATTCCAAAATCTACCAAGCAATCTATTTCTCCAATGTCACATTTATACTTGTGAACATTTTCCTCCTGCTGCCACTGTCTATGGCACATTTACTAAAGTAGAGAACCAATATTCTTCTGACAGATACATGCTATTGTACTACATACAGTATGGCTCAAATTTGAACAGCAGAATTTGATTCAGACACATAGGGCAGCATCCTGTCAGTGACATATACCTGTCTAAGTATGACTTATGCAAATGTTTGTGTCTTTTTGGTCAGGATTCAGAGAGCTATTTTCTAATAATCTAAAATTCATTCAAAAATGCCCCTAGCAGCTGTTATGCCCCAAGAAGGACTGCTGCCACCACTGCTGCTATTGCTTGCTGGTAGGGAGGGGAAGGAGGTAAGTCAGACAATGAAAACATAGCAGCTTTGGGCTCCCAGGAAAAGCAGGGTCAAGACCAGGGGTCCCCAAACTACAGCCCACAGGCCACATGCGGCCCATTGAAGCCATTTATCTGGCCCCTGCAGCCCTCTGCCAAGGAAGGTGCATGTGGTAAAGAAGAAGAAAAGGCACGTGCCTTTCCCTCCTCCCTCGTCCTACACACCCCTTTCCTGCCGCCATCACCGAGGAAGGCGCACACGGGGAGAGGGAGGAGGGAAAGGCATGTGCACCTTTCCTGTTATAAACACAAACAAAGCTTTGGAAGGTGTGCCTTTCCCACCTCCTGCCTCGCCCAGTGCATGCCTTCCAAAGCTTTGCTTGTGTTAATAACAGTATTTTAATTATTATTTAATTAATAATTAATAATTAAGAGGTGCTTTGCTAGTGCTTTTGGTGCACAAATACAGAAGGGGGTTGGATTAAATGGCCCAAGGTGTCTTTTCCAACCCTGTTTATTACTACTACTACTACTACTACTACTACTACTACTATTAACATTGAGGCTGGGTGGCCATTTGTCAGGGGTGTTTTGTTTGTGCTTCTGGTGCACAAAGGCAGAAGGGGGTTGGACTAAATGGCCCAAGGGGTTTCATCCAACCCTCTTTTTATTATTATTATTATTATTATTATTATTATTATTATTATTATTATTATTCCATTCATTCTGCTTCCCTGAAGTGAAGGGTATAATATTGTCCCATTAGCAGTGTTTAAATGCATTTCATTTGTGATCTAAATAAAACTTCAAAGAATGCAGTGGTGATTGCAGTGGTAATAATGATCTGACTTTAAGATTTGTTGATAAATGGTTTGCCACCTGATAAAATGCTTCCTTATTTTTGTTCCCCCTCTTATATCACTATTCATAAAATTCAAAGGACACATACTGTACCAAATGACCAATAAGAAATAGAGTGCACACAGCTGGTGGTACCATCTGTGTACACCAGCTTTCAGACAAAATAATCTTTCCCTAAGAGCTTCCAGTTGTTGATAATGGGAGGAAATACCATTGTGACTCTATATCAGGAAACAGAACATAAGAGAGGCAAATTTAGCTTCATCGAATGGCCTCTTATTGACAGGAATGGCAATTATTGTCAATAGATATGCCTTATATATTCTTGGTTTCTGCCACCAACATATAAAACTTGGCCATATAGCAAAACCAAAATGAAGCAACTCTTTGCCAGATATCCACAACCATGTGTGCCTCTATTGAGCCATCTACAGACCACTCCATATGCCAGTTATTTTAACTTGACTAGATTTAGACTGAAAATCCACATGAAACACATTTTGAAAGAACGATCAAGAATAAAATCATCACCCATTTTCTTCCATTAAATGATAAGCTGTTGTTATTGCTGGAACAGATGCTTCCAACAGCAAACCAGTCATAACTTGGAGAGCATCAAGTGCCAATGAAAATTATGATCAAGCATGGTTTGAGAATCTGATTCAATTCAAACCAAAAGACTATTGCTTCCATTGCTGTCACTTCTGATAGCTCCACACGTGTTCTCTAGTATAGGCCTGTTTGCACAGTTTGCAGTCTACCTAGCTGAATGCAAGCCAGGTGTGGCAGCATATCACATAAGCTGTGGTTGTGTTCTTAATCATAATTAAAATGTTGTGTCATCACAATTGCAGGACAGAGCCAAGATGAATATAATGAAACACAGATCTTGGATTTCAGAAAAGTTGGTTTAATAAGTTTAGAAAAACACTGGGTGGCATCCTATGGCTAGACAAGCTAAAGCAAAAAGACATCCAGCAAAAGTGGGAGTCCTTGTAGAAGGAGAACAATTACAAATCCCATGGAAGAAAATCCCATGGGAAGCATTTTAAAAAGCCAGTATGACTGTGCAGGAACTTTAAAGTGATAATAACAGTCTGCACAAAGAATGAAAAGAAAGGAAGGGGGATCACAAAGGAATAGCACAGTGTAGCCCATGTTTGCAGGAATAGGATAAGGAAAGCTACAGTTAGAATGAGCTGATTCTGACTTGGCATACAGGAAGGAATGAAATAGGAAGTTTCACATACATATAGGTATAGGATAGATGACACCTGGTTAGATAGCAGTATGTGTGAAAGAGATCTAGGAGTCTTAGCTCACCACAATCTGAACATGAGTCATCAGTGTGCTGTGGCATCTTAAAAAGTCAGTGCAATTATAAGCTGAACCAATAGGAGCATAGTGTCTGGGGCCCCTTCTACACTGACCATTTAATGCAGTTTGAAGAATTTAATGCAGCTTCTCATTGTGGCGGTTAGACAATAAATTCCCATAAAAGCGCAAAAAAAGCCCTTCATGTGCATCAGTATTCTGTGATTTATGGAATTGCCAGCTCGCCTCAAATCGCTACTAGGATTTCTTATGTAATCATCATATGCAAAGCAAAACTACTTTCTTCAATACCAGTTTGAAACTGCATTAAATTGTCAGTGTAGACGGGTTCTAGCTAAGGGGAAGTAACAGTACCGCTCTATTTTGCTTTGGTGAGATCTTACATGGAATTCAGCATCCAGTTCTTGGCACCATATTTCAGGAAAATACTGGCAAGTTGGAATATGTCACTGGGAAGGTGACCAAAAGAATCAAAGGTCTGGAAGTCATGACCTATAAAAAGTGGCTTGGAGCTGGGAATTTTTTGCCTGGAAATGAGAATGTTAAGAGATGAAATGATAGCCATGTTTAAATATGTGAAAGGATATGATATTAAAGCAGGAGCAGCCTTGTTTTCTGCTGCTCTAGAGACTAGAACAGGGAGAATGGACAGAGGCGGCCCTAGGTAATTTTGCCTTGTAGGTGAACCTAGTGGCCGTGCCCCCCGAAATTGCGCCCCCCAAGGCCCCACACATACCTTTGTTGGTGGAGGCGGGGACCATCAGCTCCCTCTTCGCCGAACGCGAAAGACCTCAACTGAGGCCTAGCTCTTCTCGCGAGGTCTCGTGAGTCCTCAACGGTGCCCCCAGGGACAATGCACCACAAGCGGGCATTTACATTGGCCTCTATGTTGGGCCAGCTCTGAGAATGGATACAATCTGCAGAAAAAGAGATTCCATGTTAATATAAGGAAGAATTTCCTGACTGAAAGAACTTTTCAATAATGCTACCTTGAAGTGTCTCCATCTTCAGAGTTTTTTAAAAAGAGTCTGGATAGCCATTTGTCGGAAGTGCTTTGATAGTGTATTCCTGCATAGCAGGGGGGTCAAACTCAATCCCCTTCCAACTCTATGATTTATTGTAAGACAGCCTTATGAACTCATAACTTTGGGGATTCATATTTATAGTCATTGACTGAATGTGACCCCCAAAACATACTGAATTATTTCCAAGAGGTTTCAGGTTGGGGAGCTGGGAAATGATAAATGAGGGCAGGGGATACCTCTTGGAATTTTGCTGGAGCTGTTTGTTTCAATAATTTCCATTACTGCAATAAAATGAATTACCTTATCATAAGGGGTACCCCCCCCCCATGGAAGCATTGGCCAAACTGGGCAGAAGTGTGCTGCCTCCGTTGGAGACAGCACAACATGGGAAGGCTCCTCCACCAGAAGTCAGATAATGTTCTGTGATGGCAGGAAACGCTTGTTTGGGATACTTCCTGGTGTAAGAGGGTTTGGGGTGTGGGTGGATTAAGCAGAAGTAAGCGTGGAGAAAAAATAGTGATTGTGTTTTGCAGAAAACATGCATTTTCCCAAAAACATTTTTGTACTCTCCCTTCTTCAATTTTTCACTCAATAAAAGTTCTGCAAAAGATTCCAATGGCTATTGCTACTGATGATGATGATGAGGGAGAAGAAAAATGTTGGTCCTTACTTTCTTATGCAGGGGTTCACACAAATCTAAAATTGTGATTTTTTTTATCCACACAGCAGGAGCAAAACCCTTTCTAAAATAAAGGGAAAATAAATATATTGACATTTATAAAATGTTATGCAGTTCTCATGGCTTTCTTAAATAGGGAGGTGAGTTAGTTTTATATGCGTGAGATATGAAATAAGTGTGTGTTCATCCATGTATGTGATAGGGGTGTGCTATTGGGTAAAAACCTATGCCATTTTCACTGTCCGGTTTTGGCTGCCCCACTGTTCCATTTTTAAGGAGCTTCCTGAATTTAGGAACTTTTTTTGTCTTTATGCCAAAAAGGTTTGGTCTATTGCAGCAAATGGGGAAAAATTAGAGGCTCATTTCTTCATAATTTTTAGGCATATCAGCATGAAACTCGTTTCACTTGTAGGCCACATCTGCTTCTGTAAGCCTGCCAACTTTCAGAACATTTTACCAATCCATTAATTTTTTTGAACTTTTGAACTTTTTTACCATAACATTTTTTTAAAAAAACTACTAAGGGGCGGGAGTTGTGGGAACTGAAGTCCCAACTGCACATCACAAGAGGGGAGGAGAATTGACACAATCAGCCAGGCCTGTGACTGGCTGATAAAGAGATAAACACACACAGAGAAAAACCTCAACGCCCATGATGACTCATGAAGAAGCCCAAAGCTCCTTCAATGATTGTGTAGCACAAAGTGCTGCTGGGAAAGCAAGTTCCCATTTGCCTCAAGTGGGCGTGGTGGTGGGAGGGCCTTCAGGAAGAGATAGAGGAGGCTGCCAGGGAAGAAAGTAAAGGAAGAGCAACAGCTTTCTGATTAGCAAGACTGCCCTGTCCACACACCACCACATCTGTCATAGGTAGAATGTTGCTCGCTCAACCCCATTGGTTCCTATTAGCCACATTAGCCAAAGAGATCCGGGCGCTGTGATCTGTTCTGGCTAAGGCTCTGGCTGGCCCCCAAATGGTTTGTTTTTATGGATTCGGCAGCCGAATCCTCCAAACCATCCAGAGCTTGTTTTCAAAAAATGGAAATGTGCACAACCCTAGTATGTGAAGGAAAGGAAGAGGGTGAGAGAGATAGAGAGAGAGAGAGAGAGAGGCGGACTTACATTACCCTCTGTAGTATATTAATATGCACTTGAACCTTAGAATTCTTGTCCAGATGTGCATGAGTTAGGAGGATCACATTACAAAAGAAATCATACTTCTAGAAATTTTATCAATGAGCAGAGAAAATAAACCCTATGCTTGTTCTCTCGACATTTACAAGGTGAACAACCTGATAACTTGATACATTTTCAGTTCTCTCATGGCATAACAGATATTTAATATTCCTCTTACCTTAGTAACAACTTTCTCAAAACATTGAGATTCCTTTTTCTATAAGGACAAATGTAGATGGGTGTATTTAGTCAGAAGAAGAGTATTTCACTGACTTTCCTCTATAGCAGGGGTCCCCAAACTAAGGCCCGGGGGCTGGATGCAGCCCTCCAAGGTCATTTACCTGGCCCCCACCCTCAGTTTTAGACTTAGGCTTGCCCAAAGTCTGAAATGACTTGAAGGCACACAACAACAACAATTCTACTTAACTTGAGTATCTCATTGGCCAGAAGCAGGCCCACACTTCCCATTGAAATCCTGATAGGTTTACTGTATGTTGGTTAACATTGTTTTTATTTTTAAATATTGTATTGTTCTTCCATTTACTAATATTGTGCTATGGTAATTAATATAATATATTGTGTATACATATAATATTGATACTAATATTATCATGTAACACAATATAACACTAATAATAACACAATATAATAATATTAATTATATATTAAATGTAATATTACTAATAATATTACAGTATATTGGTATAGTACAATATAGCAATATATAATGCTAATATTGTGCTATGCTAATAATATAATATATTGTATGTACATAAAACTTGTAAGCCGCTCTGAGTCCCCTTTGGGGTGAGAAAGGGTGGGGTATAAATGTAGCAAATAAATAAATAAATAAATAAATGTTGTTGCGGTTTTTTTGCACTACAAATAAGACATGTGCATAGGAATTTGTTTGGTTTTTTTTTCAAATGATAATTCAGCCCCTCAACAGTCTGAGGGACCATGAACCAGCCCTCAAAAAGTTTGAGGACCCCTGCTCTATAGAGTATTATCTGCAGATTACTGAAAATGTTAAACAGTCAAGAGACGCCCTTTAATGGACAGGACTGTATGGTTCAGGGGAAACAGGGAATCCCAAAAAATAAGTTGCTAGCTGCTGATATGAGTACAGCTCTTCCACTATTGAAAAGCAGATCCTCAATCCAACCCAAACTTTTTACTTATAAGGGCTTACCCTGAATATATCATCTTCTGTGATATTATAGATAGATCCTGGATTTCTGCCAATGGTTTATTAAAATTATAGGTTAATGAAAGACTTTAACAGCATTAATTTTTGTCCTAGTTTTTTTTAATGAGAGCTGTCTTCTAGTATTTGAAAAAAAACATTTTAACAGAAAATCAAACTTTTAGTCAGAACCTGTTACTATGTGAGATAAATAAATAAACAATGAAAGCTGTGAGGACTTTTTCCTGAATGAAAATGCTGTTTTTTATTGTAATCTCAGTTTCTAAGTTTGATGAAATACTTATAATAATATTAAAAGTGTTATGATTTATGAAAAAAATTAATGAAAAAGAAACCACTCTGCAAATGTGGGATATAGATCGGGTTATAGCAGTATGTCTAACAAAGCAATCCTATACTAGTTTACTTAGATGTAACTTCCTTTCAGTTTAGTGGCACTCACTCTCTAGTAAATTGCTATATGTTTACAGATTAAATTCCACATTGTTTATAACAGGGAAGTCAAATTAGAAGGATAACCTTCTTAGATTTTCCCCAATCATTTAATAAGGTCATTATCTTTTGATAAAGATCTGACCTTCTTAACCTGATCTTGACAGAAAGTCTATTAGGTTTATGAGAAAGCAATACACTGTAAAGGAAAACGAAAGGTTCGCCTTCATTTTCTGTCCCTCCTCCCTCAAGCAACTTTCTTGTAGTTATTCTATGTAGTCTTCCAGGCTGAGATTACATGTAGAATACAACCTTTGAGAGTATTAAATGATATTTTAAATCAAAAATTTAGACATTTTTTCAAAGATATTTTCTCAAATAACCTACACATGCTAAAAACCCTTTGGCCACTGTGGTCCACCAGTTTAAATAGGACTTGAATCTTTGTCTGCTATGGAAATCTATTGCTTTGTCTCTGAAGCAATCAACAAACACCACAAGAGCAGTTCAAGGCAGTCCAAGATCAAGTCAATAGACCATCACCAAAGTCAAGGCATAAACAGGAGAGCAAACTGGGAGTCTGTTCCAAAGGTGTGAATCCAAGATATCCTAAAGAAACACAGTCCAGGGTAGAATCTGAAATCCACAACCAAACTCCTGGATGAAGTCTGTCACACAAGGTCTCCAAGCCACAGCTTCAACAAAGATGTTGCTACCAGCAACTGACTGCTCCAAGTTCCAGCTATTTATGCTGGTTTTTCAGCTGTTCCCAACTGCTGGCCCTTTTTTCTATGAAACGTCTGGAATTGTGAACTTGTATCCCTTCTTTCCACAACTTCAGCCGGGCTGGAAAGCTTAACTCCTTGACTTCCAGTTTAGAGACCTGCTCCTACTTCTGATCTGTAGCCTGAGAAGTGGTGGATTCTTTACTGTCTGATTGAGGGTGCTGTTACTCTGCGTTTGACTGCAGATTGGATGCTAGAAGAGGCAATCCCAAATTGCCAAAGCAAATCACATTCTCCCAGTCTCAGAGGAAGGCCATATGAAAATTCATGCCAAGATATCCCCAACATAGGTTGCCATAAGAAAGAAATAACTTGAAGCCACATAACACCAATTACAGACCATGGTCCAAATTCACCTGTCCTGGAAAATGGCAAAAGATAGGCGCATTTCTTTTGGGCTACAGCTACAAGCTCTTAAAAATCGCCATCCTGAAGATCACTCTGGCATCCTCATTAGTCTGTGTAGAACTCAGTATATTTATTTGTTTAATTATGATTTTCTGAATGCCCCAGCTAGTATGATATTGAGGGCCTTTCCACACAGCCATATAACCCAGAATATCAAAGCAGAAAATCCCACAATATCTGCTTTGAACTGGGTTATCTGACTCCACACTGCCATATCTTCCAGTTCAAAGCAGAAAATGTGGGATTTTATTCAGTTGTGTGGAAGGGGCCTGAGATATTCTAGAAATTATAGAACTAACAAATGCCTCAGTTCAATTTCCTTTCAGCATTGGATAAATATCCACACACTGACATCATACTATGCTTATACCACCTCAACTTACTTTAAAGTCCTAAAAATGCCTCGTAACTATGCTTCATTGGAAGTAGCAGGTTTGGAGACGTTCTGGCTATCCCCCCCCCCTCCCCAATAAACACACAAATCAATTACCAAATGCACAATGATGGTGGTTTTTAGGAATTTTAGTGCTTCTGTGGTCATTGTGTTTCAAGCTGGTTGTAAGGCGGAATAGTTTACCAGATATTTCTTCAATCCTTCCTGCTTTCAGTGAAGCACAAAATTGTGTCTTCAATGCTTGAAAATACATCAGGAGGGGGACTTTGGCTATTGTGTAGAGAGACAGGGAATGACAACTTCCACAGTGCCTGAAAAAGAAAGCCTATGTGCATAAGAAACACGTGTGTGGATCTCCATGCCTGAATTCTGACCAGAGTATGTTTTCAGAGTTCCAATGCCAACTCTTTGAATGCTAGCTCTTTTTTCTTTTTCTGTATTACTGATACCTAGATGTTAAGATTTTAATACAACACTCACTTGAATGAGAAGGAGAGGAATGAGAAGAAGGAGTCAGGAAAGGTACTAATTGCTTGTGCTGGAAAATATTCACACCTGAGATTCACAAAGAATATTACAGAAGATTTGTGAAGGTGATTGAAAATTAACTGGTTCACACTAAATAAAAAACTTATCCAAGGCATGAATAATGTACCTTTTGTGACAACAGAACAAATTTCACAGAGGAAAATATGCTCATATATTCTAGACGTATTGTGTGCTGTATTATGCTGGGATAATACAGCAGTCTCCTTCCACTGACCATACACATTTGAAGCTATTACTCAAATGAGATCAGCTAAAGTCCTGAATATCTGGACATTTTTGTCTTTAGGAAGGTTAGTGTTTAAGAGAGAGAGGGGGAGGGAGAGGGAGAGAGATAGGTATCAGCTAAATATGTGTTCAAATCCACACTCTGCCATGAAGTTACTGTTACATGTAAACTGATATCTCATATGTTTATGGGAACCTAAATCCAATGAATTGTTGTTTGTCTACACTTTGATGGTGGGATTGAATGTTCCCATGAGATAAAATGCTATGAAATATTCAAAAAAAATCCACTCTGTGAAGCCAAAAAGAAAGAAAAACACCGTTGGTTCACTGATAAAAATTTTCAAACCTTCAAGGACAGATGAAGCAAAATAAAAGATGAATGAAACAAGGTCACATTCTTTAACAGAGCAGCTTTGTGACTTGTTCATAGGGACAAAGGAAATTGCATAATGTAGGGAATGATGCAGTAGGGGAAATGTAGCACATAATAGTTAAAAAGGCAGTACAGGAATATCTGACAAATATAAATAAAACCAAGTCTGCAGGGCCAGTTGAATTACATCCAAGAGTACTGAAAGAATTAGAAAAAGTAATTTCAAAACTGCTGACAATAATTTTTGAAAATTCCTAGCATACAGAAGAAGTTCAAGGACTGGAGGAAGGCAAATGTTGTCCCTATTTTCAAAAGGGGGGGGGGGGAGATGCCCCAAATAATTACCACAAGTCAGCCTGACTACAATGTTTAAATGTGTGAAAGGGTGTCACATTGAGGAAGGAGCAAGATTGTTTTCTGTTGCTTTAGAGACTAAAGAACTCATCACATTGAGGCCCAGAAGCTGAGGGACATCTGGAGACAATGAGAGAAACTGTGGGGCAGTGCAAAGCTTTTTGCCCTTACCGTCGGTGGTCATAGGATCCCTTCCCATGACATTTCTTCATTGTCCCCAACTCCCTCCTGCATCTTCCCCAGCTTCTTCCATGAAGAAATTGGGCTCCACTTCTTGGTGCTGCCGGCACAGAGCCCAATGCAGTTCTGCAGGAAGTAGCCCTGTGTCATTTGATGGGCTATGGGGAACTCCATGCCAGCAGCATGCTGGCAAAACAGAGAATCACAGAAAAGACTCCATGTGATGAGGTGGCAGGACATGGAGCAATGGATTCAAGTTGCATACAAAAGAGCTTCCACCTAAATATTAGGAAGAAGTTCCTGATTGTAAGAACTGTTTGTCTGTGGAATATGTTGCCTTAGTGCATGGTGGAGCCTCCTTATCTAGAGGTTTTTAAGCAGAGACTGAATGGCCACCTGTAACGAGTGCTTTGATTTTATTTTCCTGCATAGCAGTGGGTTGGACTGGATAGTCCTTGTGTCTATTTCTAAATCTATGAATTTATGATTCTATAAGAATGTGAGAGGCAGGGAAAGAAAAGAATGGGGAGTAGGAAAGAGAGAAGAAGGGTGGTCAATGAAAAATGTATTTTATTAACCATGTATACATAGCACTGTGTGAACCAAATTTTTGCATCTAATTCCAAACAATAATATCCAAATAGGATTTCTGCCTCCAAATGAAATTTTCATCCACTCTACAAATTTCTAGCATTGCAGGTAACATAAAACTTCAACTGAACATTTAGAAATAAGAATACAGGCATCAAAGAAAAGGTACAATGTTAGCAATACAGAAAATATAAGAGTTTTTGGTTTTAAATACTTGTTAATGTCTCCCTCTCTCCCTCATTCATATTTCATTAAAAGGAGGTAAGACTCTACTCTGGTGTTGCAATGTCCTACCCTCCCACCCCACTCTACCTCTATTAAAACAGCCCAGAAGATGTTATTAGATAAAAAGAAGTGTTTAAGTATTGATACTGCAATACACTCTAACCACTATAAATACTTTAAACATGTTTTGATAATGCTCTCCCTGGGGGGATACCTGTTTTTCTGGCCTAATATTTCCCTGAATGGGTGAGTCATATATTCCTGTTTAGCAAGCAAATTACTATCCAATCTTATTCAATTTCAAGACACACTTTCTTCTTATTTTTTCCTATCTTATGTCTTTTGTCTGATCCAGCATTCAAAAATTTCTCTCCTCCCTCCACTTCCTGCTGTCTTCCCAAAGAAATCACAGAGTTGTATTTGCCTAACAACAAAGCAATGTAAGACATTTTCTCCAATTCTAACATTTCCTCTTTTGAAGAAGCAGGCCTTTGTGTTTTCCTGCATGTGTCAAAGGAAGAGGCACACATTCTAACAATTTCCAAGAATTCTAATGATGTAATTCAACAAACAAATCCAGCATTAATTGGGAGATCTAGTGGGTTATAGGGAATAACTAAGAGAAAAAAACCCAGTTAATTAATACCTCGAGGAGTTAATTTCTGAGTTAATTCTAAGCTCTTGTTTTCACTATCCCTTTTTCACTTTTCCTAAGCAAATGCTAGAATGGCCACTGGCCATTGATCAGTCTCTAGTAAATAACAGATACCTGAAAGTAATCCCACATGGCTACAGTTAAATGTTAACAATGTGTTGGCTGCATTGCACATTAACATGTTCATTGATTTTGCAGTTTTCATTTTCCTTTTATTGCCTTATCTCAGATACAATGCCAGCTATTAAGCAAATTAAACATACAATATTTAGATGTTTCATCATTGGGGAGAGGGGAAATAGGTGCCTTTCTGCTCTAGGTATGACCAGAGGAATGAAAATTTCATTCTGGTTTTGTTAACAAAAAACAACTTTTAAAAAATGCATGAAAATTTATAGATTATACTCCAGATTATTAGATGGTGAAAAGAAAACAAAAGGGAAAATATCATAAATGACAAATCCATTATGTAGCTTTCTTCACTGAAATTAATGCTCTCTACCATTTCAGTGGGGCAATGAATTCACTCTTGATTTAGTCTGAAATTTAAACAAGCTTTCCACAGTGCTGAGTCTATAGGCAAAATACGATCAGTACCTTTGATGGCTTTTTAAAAATTCAAATTGCACTGGATTCACTGTCCAGTTGATATGAGATCCTCTGTTTATCCAAATTGTTTTTACAACAACATTTCAATAAAGTTGGTGGATGGATATATGAACCAACATAAATTGACACACACACACATAAACCTCTCTATCACACACACATTATCAAGCAAATTATCTCAATTTCATGTTTCAGCTAACACTGCCATTAATGTATTCTAGCAAACAAACTAAAATAGTATAAAGGAGAAAGACTAATTAATTCTTTCAAACCCCAATGTGTGTTTCTGTGCTTGTTGGCTGCAACTACCACCCCAGAGCTACTTTTTTGTTTATTCTTTAAAAATTGTTTTAACTAATCCAGAATGACACTGTGATTGTGATGATGTCAGAAAAATATTACTATTTGATTCATGGCTGAAAAATGGGGTTCTAAACAGAATTTTCAGCCAAGAGAAAAAAACACAGTAATGAAAATTTTGTTTGATTTTGCTTAGTATTTACATATTCTTAGCTTTTGGTGGGACTAGTTACATGTAGTTTTTCACATGTGTTGGATGGGGTTACACTCCCCCTTCAGATGCAGGTTCACAGCTTGGGAGTGATCCTGGATTCTTTGCTGAGACTGGAACCTCAGGTTTTGGCAATGGCCAAGGGAGCTTTTGCACAATAAAAACATGTGCACCAGTTGTGCCCATACCTTGGGAAGTTGAATTTGTCCATGGTGATCCATGCTCTTGTTACATCTTGAATAGACTACTGCAACACACTCTATGTGGGGTCACCTTTGAAGACTGTCTGGAAGCTCCAAATAGTCCAACGGGCGGCAACCAGGTTTCTACCTGGAGCGGCGTACAGGGAGCATATCACCCCCCTGTTGTGTCAGCTTCACCGGCTGCCAATTTGCTACTGGGCCCAATTCAAAGTATTGGCATTGACCTATAAAGCCCTAAATGGTCCTGGTCCATTAAGACCTGGCTTTTTACACAGGCATTTGGTGAATAGGGAAGTACGGAAACAGACTTTAACAACTTGAATTTTGAACAACTTGAATTGACTATGGATTTTGGAAAACGATTATGGATATGTATGAGGTCATGACTTGGCATTTTATATGGTTTTTTATCTGTTTTTATTGATGCATGTTTTAATTGTTTATATTTTATACTGTTTTATACTTTGATGGATGTGTTTTTTCTGTGTCTGTGTGACATTGAATTGTTGCCGAATTTTGTAAGCCGCCTTGAGTCCCCTCTGGGATGAGAAAGATGGGGTAGAAATGGAGTAAATAAATAAATAAATGTATGCAAGAAAAAATATTTTGCGAACACACATAGAAAAACTAGCTATGGAATGTTTGTATAAAATTGCTATATCCTGTGCAAAATCTAGTCATCTCAAACCAACAATATATGTGCAAGGTCAGTGTTTTCTGCATGGAAAACACAATGCTGCTAAAGGGGAAATGTGTGCCTATTTGAATCCTGTTTTTCTCTGCAATATTTTGTTTGTATAATTTTGCTAATTATTATCCAGGAAATATCAATCTTGCACATGGTTGTCTGGAAATAATGTTGATTTTGTGCAAACATCACAATTTTTACATTAAAAAATCCCACATACATTTTTACATAGGATAATGTCCTGAAAAAAATGAGGTGCGCAAACCAGGAAATAAGATATATGCCAGAATATTTGTTTTCTCCACATTTGAGACAAAACTGTGAAAATGATTCATCTTCACTTGTGAGGATGGAATAGTCCAATATTTACATTTACAACATTTCCTTACATTTATATTATAATCAAACTTGTACATTATGTTATGTTCAGATATTAAATGTCATATTATGACAGTTCTTTAACATCAGGGTGCTCCTTTCCCCCTATTTCAAACAAGATATTTTGAAAAGGTCAGTGGTACCAGTTGATCAGAATTACCAAAGGCCAATTTAATTCCCTTTTCAGTCAAATGATCTTAGAGAAGAATGATATTTAAAGCCTTATAACCATTTGTGATTCTTCAACCATTCACAATGAGAAGCAGTTTCTTTTAAACCTGAAAATGCTTCAATGTTAGCAAGAATGGTAAAGATTTTTATCAACAGCTGTAAGATGTACTTTAAATTCTTTCTTATGTCTTTGTGAATGATAAAAAATAAGATGAAAATTTGCCCTTGATTCATAAATCATAATCCAATGACAGACCTAGGAAAGCAAAGGCAGGGTTAGACTTTGATAAAATTTCCTAAAATTTCTATGGAAATTACTATGATATCACTGAATGTTAACAACATACATCTTATGTCTCCTTCAAACCAACATAAAAATATGTTTGGCCAATTGAATAACTACCACTTTGTTTTCTATCCATGGCTTTAGGTTCCACTATACTGGTAACATTTTGAAAACATGGTTCCTAAGTTATTTGTAGTTCAATCATTGAAACAGAAAAAGAATCAAGAACACAAAGGTAGCTAACTTTGTGCAGATTATTGTAACTCATACATGTATGTCTGGAGTTTATCTTGGTGAGCCACTCACAATTTGTGAAGTAGTAGTCTAGTGCATTAGATTGAAAGCTCTTGCTGGCAGAACATGGGTGGAAATGTCATCCACCCCAATAACCAGTGGAACTTATCTCAATGCAGCTTATGCCTGATGGTAAAGTAGGTAGCAGTGTTGAGCCTGGAGATGTATCTAATTATACATATATAACTAAGAAGGCAATGAAGAGTATGTAAATAAGTAGGCGGTGTAGTTTATAAACTTGGGTGGGAATGTTCTCCAAGGTGAAAGGGGTAGAATGGCCTTTTCCCTTCTCAGCACTAATGAACATCATTCTAAGGACCTCATCATATTGGCCACCAGAATCACCACAGATCAAGGTGAATCCAGCAGTATCCCACACCCCACATCACTCAACTTACCAGAAACCCCATAACATGGGGGAAGCATCTGCTGCCTGGCTTCCACCCATTGTTTCCCCCATGGCAGCATATGCCACTGGAAGTAGCTATACATCATGGTATGGGAGTCGGCAGGCTCCGTGGCTAAATTACAGCAGAATTGGTGTTTGCCACCAGAAATAGCCCCATTTGATGAGGTTGTAAGAAGACAGGATGAGATAGCATTAAAAATACTGTTCAATGTAATACTGTATGTTTACTTAGAATTAAATATCACTGACAGCAGTTGAGTTTATGTCTGTTACCTGAAAAGTTTCTGTCCTTAAGTGTGTATTAAAATGATCACATCACGTATCCTTGCAGATTAACCATTATGCCACACAGTACATCCAAATATATGCCACATTTCTTAAACTGCCCATCTCAATTTGTTAAGGGATGTCAAACTGAACTAAAAAAGTTATGTCTTAAAAGTAATACAGTGAAGCAAAAGATTACAAAAAAACATTTTCCATAAAGAAAATTTTGCAAAGCAGTATAGCTCTGGGACTCAATAATTTGCCCAGCTTGATGTTTTAGAAGTTGTATAAAAAGTTTATCACACTTTCTTGCAGAACTTCAATAGAAGAAATGTTATTAATTCATCACCCACTATCATTGAGAAACACAGATTCAGAGTTACTCCTTGTAGAGATGTGGCAAGGAGGAATCCTTTTAAATCCCACAGCTGCCACCAAATTGTGGCGATGTGGGGGAAGGGATCTTTTTATTAATTATTATATCATATATAATTATATCCGCTGCCACCAATTTTGGAGATGTGGCAGGGAGGAATCTTTTTATCCCACCACTGCCACCAATTTTGTAGAGATGTGGCAGGGAGGAATCCTTTTAAATCCCACCGCTGCCACCAATTGTAGAGATCACCACTGCCACCAAATTGTGGAGATCACAGCTGCCACCAAATTGTGGAGATGTCAGGCAGAGAGGATTTTTTTTTCTTTATTCTCTTATTCTTCCTTATTCTTATTCACATTAGATGGTAGCGTTAGTTAGTTTGAATATAGGTGACAGAGACTTGGATATTGAAGAACAAAACAAGTTTATTTCAGGCACAGAGCTTAGTGGTTACAGTAACTTCTTTAAAGGCACTTAGATAATGGTTGCAAAGTATTTAACTGATCACTTTGGATCTAACTTGGATTGCTTTCCCTTCCTACTCAGACTCTACAAATAAACCTAAACAAGTCACCTAACTTGCTTAATTTAACACCACTAGAGATCTGAGTTCCCTTGGTTTCCCTAACCTGGAACCAGTGTCTTCCCTGTGACTAAAAATCACAGACTGAACTGTTTTTAAAACATTCCCTCCTTTTCCTTCAAACGGCGGTTGGCTCCGCCCTCTTTACTATGGTAACCTTACTCAGAATGCTGAGCTGGTTACCATCCCCCACGCACGGGTGGCTAATACTTACCTTTTTAAACATAGTTAAACCTTACTTTTAAAACAAAATTAAACATGACTTCTATAAATCAAAATAAAAACACACTTCTTTACACTCCTTAATCCTATACACTAATGACCATTGTTAGTTTCATTTGTTTATAGAATGATCATTACTTCAAAAATCATGGAAATTTTCAAAAACTGCAAAATAGAATATTATAAAGAATTTAAGATGAAAAAAACTTTATGTAAACTCATAAAAGAAACTATATTAAACAGGTGCATTGAAAGAACACTGAGAAAAAGAACATTACAAAAAAATATAAAATTCTTTGAGATTGTTGGATTTCCATCATTTATCAATCTGTTCAAATTACAGTGGGAGCTAGACTTGCCCTATTCAGATGGTAATCTTATATTCAGTGGATGCATATATGGGAAATTTGATATTCCTATGGGTCACGCCCCCTGTCCTCCTGTCACGACCCAGGCTGCAGAGCACCAATAACCATACACAGAGGCCAGAATCTATCTAATATCTTTATTAAGGAAATATATAAAGTTAATAAAAGCAAGTGTATGAAATAGTTCAGAAGTAGACCTTTCAGGAAAGGTCAAAATTAGTCCAAAGAAACAATGTCCAATATAAAATATTAAGGTCCAAAGTTGTAATCCAATAACCGAAACACTCACTTTGCCAGGCAAAGTGAGGGGAGATGACAAGGTCCTTTAGTCCATGAACTTGAGCAAGGCTAGGAAATAACTTGAAACAAGGCTTAATACAAGGCAACAAGGAACGAGGAGCGAGAACAAGATCCGTGGAATTACTTGGCAAAATCCGGAAAACAAGGCAAGGTCCGTGGAGGTAAACAAGGCTGGAAACGGGAACGAAGGCTTGGAAACGGAGCGAAGGCTTGGAATCAGGAACAAGGCTTGAAACAGGAACGAGGCTTGGAAACGGAGCGCGCTATCCACACACAACTTACTCCAGTAGCTGACGAATTGACTCCGCAAAATCCCTTTGTGGGTAAAACACCTAAATAGGGTCTAGTTTTCCCACCAAAGAGCAGTTCTCTGGGGAACCAGAAACGAAAGCTAATCTCTGAGTCCAGATGCATGACTCCTTAAGGTTTCCCATGGAAAGCAGGCTTAATCAGCTGAATTCTTAGCAGCTATCCTAGCACTCCTACGAGAGGCCGCTTGAACTCCTCTCTGTTGTTTACAAAACTCGTGGCGAGAAAACACAGGAGATTTAGACTCAGGGCTTGTTTGACAGATTTCTGGAAGACAAATCTCTTGCAGGTGCAAGGTTCCCAAATCTGGCTGGGAAGGTTCCAATTCTGACTGAGACGGTGAAAAACCCAAGTTCTCCTCTTCATCTGGAACTACAGTGCCATGAACGGGACTACATGGCCCATGACTCATCACACTATCCCCCTCCTCAAGCCCCCTCTCAAACCGGGACTCTCTCCCCGAGGCGCGAGGCCGCGGCTTGGCGGGATAGGTCTGATGGAAGCGGCGGGTTAGATCAGGAGCATGGACTGTGGAAGCGTCTTCCCAAGAGCGTTCCTCGGGGCCAAAACCCACCCAGTCAATGAGATATTGTAGGCGGCGGCGGTGAAAGCGAGAATCCAAAATGTCCTCAACCTCGAACTCCTCCTCCCCATTCATCAAAACAGGAGGGGGGGCCGGTCGGTCTGTATCAGGGCGCACACCATCCGCCGGAAGGAGCAGGGAGCGGTGGAACACTGGATGAATGCGCATTGAACACGGAAGTTGGAGTTTGAAAGTCACGGGGTTAAGTTGCGCCACCACTGGATAGGGGCCAATGAAACGGGCATCTAACTTCCGGCAAGGGCGATGGGAGGGCAAAAAGCGAGTGGACAGAAGAACCCGGTCTCCTACCTTGATTTCGGGGCCCGGCTGGCGATGTTTGTCCGCGTGGCGTTTATAGTCCTCCTTGGCTTGGTCTAATTGCTGGAGCAAGAGTTGTTGCACCGCTGTGAGTTCCTGCAGCCAGTCCTCTGCTGCGGGAACTTCTGAGGTTTCAATGACAGGGGGAAAGAAACGTGGATGGAAGCCGTAGTTTGCAAAGAACGGCGTTTCTTTAGTAGAAGCCTGGACCCCATTGTTGTAGGCAAACTCTGACAGCGATAACAGGGAAGCCCAATTGTCTTGCTGGTAGTTCACATAACAGCGAAGGTATTGTTCCAAAGTGGCATTGGTGCGCTCAGTTTGCCCATCTGTTTGGGGATGATGAGCCGAAGATAAACGAGAGTCTATGCCCAATAGTTTTTGTAGTGCTTTCCAGAAACGAGAGGTGAATTGGGACCCACGGTCTGTGACCAAACTCTTGGGCAATCCATGCAATCTGAAAACATGTTGGAGGAATAGATCTGCAGTTTCTTTGGCCGTGGGAAGGCCATCACAGGGAATGAAATGGGCTAACTTGGTGAAAAGGTCCACCACCACTAGGATCGTGGTGAATCCACAGGAAGGTGGTAGATCAGTGATAAAATCCGCAGAGATTATTTCCCATGGGCGGGATGGGGTAGGGAGGGGATGCAGAAGCCCTGAGGGCTTTTCTCTTCTTGTCTTGGAGCGCTGGCATACTGGGCAGGTGTTGACATATTTTTCCACATCCTTGCGGATCTTGGGCCACCAGAAATCTCTTAGGATCAAATGCATGGTTTTAAATAGCCCGAAATGCCCTGCTGGCTTGCAGTCATGACACAGACGAAGTGTTTTTTCCCTGCCCGGTCCTGGGGGGATGTAAACATGATTTCTATAGCAAAGTAGCCCATCCTTAAGCGAAAAGGGAAAACGTAGTCCTTGGCGAAGTTGGTCCTGTGCCCAGGCGTCTGCTTGCTGACTAGCCCTGATTTCCTGAGCACAAAGGGGTCCTGGAGTAGGGGAAGTTGATTCAATGGGAGTGGATTTGGTGTTTCCCACTGTGAGCGTGGCAAAGTTCTCGGGTTGTAGCAGCTGGGACTCAAAGGTCTCCTTGCGCCCTGCAGCGTATTCCGGTTTCCGTGACAGAGCATCTGCTTGCTTGGTCTGGGCTGGGGTTACATAATGAATTTGAAAGTTAAAACGTTCAAAGAATAAAGCCCAGCGTTGTTGCCTTTGATTTAGCTTGCGGGCAGTTCTTAGATGCTCTAGATTTCGATGATCAGTATGGACTTCAATGGGAAATTTGGCCCCTTCTAGCCAATGTCTCCAAGTTTCAAAGGCTGCCTTTATGGCCAATAGTTCCTTTTCCCAAATGGTGTAATTTCTCTCTGGCGCGGTCAATTGACGGGAATAAAAGGCACAAGGATGAAGATGGTCTCCCACTGGTTGTAGGAGTACAGCCCCAATTGCCACATCGGAGGCGTCCGCCTGCACAACAAAAGGGGTTTCAGGATCTGGATGCTGAAGGATTGGCTGGGACGTGAATAATTTCTTTAGTTGCTGGAACCCTTTCTCTGCTTGATCTGTCCAGCGGAAATGCTGTTTCCCACGGATGCAGCTGGTGATTGGGTCAGACCAGCGGGCAAAGTCTGGAATGAACTTGCGGTAGTAGTTCGCGAACCCCAAGAATCGTTGCACCTCTTTCTTGTTGGTTGGCGCCCGCCATTCCAATACTGCTGAAACCTTAGCCGGGTCCATGGAGAGCCCTAGTGGTGAGACGCGGTACCCCAGGAAATCTACCTCTTGTAGATCAAAAGCGCATTTTTCCAGCTTGGCATAAAGTCCATGATCCCGCAATCGTTGTAACACCATTCTGACGTGGTTCTCATGCTCTGATTGTGATCTAGAAAATACCAAAAAATCGTCCAGGTAGATGATCAAGAACCGATCTAGATAATCCTGAAAGATGTCATTGACAAAATGCTGGAACGTTGCGGGAGCTCCACATAATCCATAATTCATAACTCGGGACTCGAATAATCCGAATTTAGTCTGGAAGGCGGTCTTCCACTCGTCCCCTTCTCTGATGCGAACTAGATTATAAGCCCCCCGAAGATCCAGCTTGGTGTAGACCTTGGCTCCTCGAAGTCGGTCTAGTAGGTCCGAGATCAAGGGCAGGGGATAGCTGTTCCGCTTAGTGATATTGTTCAATGCTCTATAGTCCACCACCAAGCGTAAGTCCCCTGATTTCTTTTTCACAAACATCACTGGGGAAGCGGCTGGGGATTGAGAGGGTCTGATGAATCCCTTGCGAAGGTTTGACTCTATGAACTCCCTGAGAGCTTCTTGCTCCGGTTCAGTCAGGGAGTAGAGATGTCCTCGCGGGATCGGGGCCCCCTCCACCAAGTCAATGGCACAGTCATAAGGTCTATGTGGGGGTAATCTCTCAGCTTCTTTTTCATTGAATACATCCCAATATTCTGAGTACTTCTTGGGCAAGGTGATAATGGGTTCAGTGTCTGTGGCATGGCAGACCTTGGCTACAAGGCAATGGTTTTGGCAATATTTTGAAGCAAACTGCAGTTCTCTGTTGGACCAGGAGATGCTTGGGTTGTGAAGTGTCAGCCATGGAATTCCCAAAATCACAGGGAAATGGGGAACCTCGGTAACAAAGAAGGAAATCTCTTCCATATGTTCCCTTATCCACATTCTGGTGGGTTCCGACCACTGGCTTACGGGACCCGTCTTGAGGGGGCGGCCATCGATGGCTTGCACCACACGGGCATTCTTGAAGTCATGGTATTGTAATCCCAGAGAGTCGGCATACTCTCTATCAATGAAATTGTTTGTAGCTCCTGAGTCTATCATGGCATGGACCATGACTGGCCCCTTTTTTGCTGACCACAAGGTGACCACTAGAAGAAATAGGACCCCGGTTGGCGGCTCTTGAGTGGGTTTTTTGACCGGGTTGGCGAGCCTCTCTACGCCCGGTCGCTGGCTTCCCCCGCCGGCTGTGCGCCAGCCGCCTCAGACGTCTTCGTCTCCGTGGAGGACGCCGCCGCCAGATGGGCGGGGGGCTTCCCTTTGGCTGGGCACTCTCTGGCGAAGTGGCCCCCGTTTCCGCAGTACCAACAGAGATTTAGGCGTTGGCGGCGGGCCTTCTCGGCGGCATCTAACCTGGGACGCACATTGCCCAACTGCATCGGCACCTCCTCGCTCCCCCTGGGGTATGGGGCTGGTGGTGGGGGTCTCCATACTGGACGCGGCTGGACGCTGGTGGGAGCGGGAGGTTTCACCCCAGCTCTACCGCTCTGGCCTCGGACCCATTGTTTTCTGTTGGCAAGCATGACTTCAGCTCGTAAACATTGATCAATGAGTGCTTCAAGAGAGTGGGGGGGATCCACTTTGGAGATTTCTTCCAACATCTCGATGTTGAGACCCTCCCGAAATTGTCCTCTGAGGGCTATATCATTCCATCCGGTGCTGTGGGCCAGCACTCGGAACTCGGCTATGTACTGGGACAAGGGTCTGTCCCCCTGAGAGAGGCGCCGGAGTTTATGGCCGGCTGCCTCCAAATTGTCTTCGATCCCCCAAGTCGCCTTAATGTGATCCAAGAAGTGTTGCACTGATCTTAGGTGTGGGGAAACTTGGTCGAACAGTGCCGTCGCCCAGTTGGCCGCTGGCCCGTCTAAAAGGCTGTAGATCCACGCCACTTTGATGTCTTCTTGGGGAAACTCGGCATTGCGGGCCTCTAGATAAGCTTGGCATTGGCGACGGAAAACATGAACCTTAGAAGCTTCTCCAGAAAACTTGGTTGGCAATGCCAGGGCCGGGAGTCGGATTCCGCGTTCCTTCAATCCCTTTATTTCTCCCTCCTGCGCATTGAGCTTATCACGGATGCGGTCCACTTCCTCCTTGTCGATGGTGTAGCTGAGCGGCTGGCCTCCCGGTCCGGCTCCGGTAGACATTCTGGCCTAGGTTAATTGGTGCTTAGGGTGGCGGAGTCAAACTGTCACGACCCAGGCTGCAGAGCACCAATAACCATACACAGAGGCCAGAATCTATCTAATATCTTTATTAAGGAAATATATAAAGTTAATAAAAGCAAGTGTATGAAATAGTTCAGAAGTAGACCTTTCAGGAAAGGTCAAAATTAGTCCAAAGAAACAATGTCCAATATAAAATATTAAGGTCCAAAGTTGTAATCCAATAACCGAAACACTCACTTTGCCAGGCAAAGTGAGGGGAGATGACAAGGTCCTTTAGTCCATGAACTTGAGCAAGGCTAGGAAATAACTTGAAACAAGGCTTAATACAAGGCAACAAGGAACGAGGAGCGAGAACAAGATCCGTGGAATTACTTGGCAAAATCCGGAAAACAAGGCAAGGTCCGTGGAGGTAAACAAGGCTGGAAACGGGAACGAAGGCTTGGAAACGGAGCGAAGGCTTGGAATCAGGAACAAGGCTTGAAACAGGAACGAGGCTTGGAAACGGAGCGCGCTGTCCACACACAACTTACTCCAGTAGCTGACGAATTGACTCCGCAAAATCCCTTTGTGGGTAAAACACCTAAATAGGGTCTAGTTTTCCCACCAAAGAGCAGTTCTCTGGGGAACCAGAAACGAAAGCTAATCTCTGAGTCCAGATGCATGACTCCTTAAGGTTTCCCATTTAAAGCAGGCTTAATCAGCTGAATTCTTAGCAGCTATCCTAGCACTCCTACGAGAGGCCGCTTGAACTCCTCTCTGTTGTTTACAAAACTCGTGGCGAGAAAACACAGGAGATTTAGACTCAGGGCTTGTTTGACAGATTTCTGGAAGACAAATCTCTTGCAGGTGCAAGGTTCCCAAATCTGGCTGGGAAGGTTCCAATTCTGACTGAGACGGTGAAAAACCCAAGTTCTCCTCTTCATCTGGAACTACAGTGCCATGAACGGGACTACATGGCCCATGACTCATCACACCTCCATGCATTTAGCTGAATGTTTGAACAGAAGTTGGTCTACCTGCATGCACCTTTTATTAATTCATTCCACCTCTTAATTTACATTCAAGGGTATCTAAGGTGATAGAGGCTCTATCTACACTGACCATTTAATTCAGTTTCAAACTAGCATTTAACAAAGTGGTTTTGCTATACAGATGATTACATAGGAAATCCTGGACCCTCTTTGAACCCTGGATGGTGGTTACACAAACCATAGAGCATGGATGCACTTTAAGGGCTTTCTTTTGTGCCCTTGTTTGGGAGTTTATCCTCTGATACCCTCAGTTTGAAGCAAGCTTAAATCTGTTTTAAATTGTCAGTGTAGATGGGACCTTAAACATCAACACAATGCAGACATTATAAGTAAATCATGTCATATAAAAATAATGCTAAACAAACCCATTTTCAATAAAACTCCATTTCATGTTGTGTATCACCAACAGATTGTGTAAATGTTTTAAATTAAAAGACAAGGAAAACAGATATTTTTAAAAATAAAAAAATCTTTAGAAATGTGGCTAAAAGATTCATTCAATCTGGCCTCTAAGGAGGAAAATTAACAAGATAGGATGCATCAGTAAGAAAATCCCGTGTTTAGTACTTATAAACCATTCTGATATTGACTGTGAGTCAACAGGTAAAATATCTGAAGATGAACTTTAAACAGAAGGAACTACACATTACTACTAACCATGGAAATAAAGAGACCAGACACAAAGTTTGGGGGGTGAATAAAGGACATTTTATTCAACTGTTAACCTATTTGGCACTTTTTATTCTGCTCCTCTGTTGGAAATAAATTGATTTACTATCCTACTCCAATTGTCCTCGGGAACATGTGAGCACTTTGTTTTCTTACACCACCACACAGTGTTTACAAGTCATATCTCTACACTTTGTTCTAGACCACCCTCCCCTTTTATCTATCTATTTTGCCATTAGGTGGTGGTTTTGCTTTTTATAATTTTTGTATTTTATTGTTTTTATTGTAGTGTTTTGTATTTTGTGGTTTTAATTTGTTCATTTTACCTGTTTGATGATGTTGATTATATATGCATTTTATTTTGTTTACTGTTTGTTCTTTGGGCTTGGTCCCAAGTTAGCTCCCCCAAGTCCCTGCGGGGAGATGGAGGCGGGAGAGAAAAATAAATTGTTGTTGTTGTTGTTGTTATACCTGTAACCCCTGAGAGCTACAAGAGGAGGGAATTAATCTAAGTGTGGGAGTTGTTGAGCAGGTGGTCTTCTTTAGGCCTCTCCTCCAGCTTCTCCTGGTGAAACTCCTGATGCACAAGAAGAAACCCAAATATGGATTGTTCTATGGTCAGCTCACTACTGGAAAACCAATCCCAGCCTCAAGTCACAGGATTTAAAATGAGAGCTCAGCCTACAGAACAACTCCTTGGCACTGGAGCACTGTTATCTTTACTAAAAGATGATGAGAGGTGGTCAGCAAACCCTGCTTCTCTCCCCAACTACCTACCAAGGATGAGTGGCAAGTAATATATCTGCTTAATCTCTATCCTGCACCATGTTGGCCAAAACCGAGTCTTCAATCTTGTTAATGTGGGATTTGTGTATTGATAGTGTTTAAATGCAATTTGTGTCTTGGTTTGTATTGCATACTGATTGCATCATCCAGAGTGTACTATAGTCTGGAAAGAGTTAATTACTGAGAAGCTGTGATGACCTTGATGTGTGGCTGGAACTGGGGAGTGTCCAGACACAAATGTGTATGCTTTACTGATTGCATCAGTTCAGTTCTGTTCTGTCTGCCTAGAGTCAAGTCCTGTGTTTGTCTGCAAGTCTGTTTGTCTTGATTATTACTGCTTACAGTAAAACTTGTATATAGTTTTACCAAAGTCTATGGATGTCACTTTGTTCTGTGTTCCACTGACTCCAACTACTGCTGTGCTGCAAATTACTCTGATAAATCTCTGTTTCAGATTTTCCAGGAATTACAGATTACTGAAGAGCTCAGGCTTTTAAAACTTGTCTAAAGATGGGGTTGTTGTATGTCTTTCGGGCTGTGTGGCCATGTTCCAGAAGTATTCTTTCCTGACGTTAGGAGAGAATACTTCATGGCCACACAGCCCGAAAGACATACAACAACCCTGTGATCCCGGCCATGAAAGCCTTCAACAACACATTGTCTAAAGATGTCTCCAACTTCTTCAATAAGGTATTCAAAATTCCCGTATCCTTGAAAGAATACAGTAAAAAGGAAGAGGAAGGGAGTGAAAATCTTATAACCATGTAGCCCTAAGGGTCCCTGTTGCAACACAGAGCACAGTGACACCTTAAACACTGGTCTCGTCTCATAGGAAGTCAGCAAAATAATCTCTGCAACCCACAATATTATGAGGCACGGACTCAAAGCCAGGTAGCTATTGTTGGGTTTTTAAAAAAGCAGCAGCAACAACAATAGCAGCAACAACAACAACAAGGATTTAAAAGTTAAAACAAACACCTAGGTATGAGTTTAATATGATCCCACTATTTAGCTATGCAGAATTGGATCATAGTCTGCCATTTCTAGAAAACAAAATGTGCCAAAAGTGGTAACTGTGCACTTTTTGTAAACATTGGAAATTTAATTAGCACTCTCAAAAACTAAAAGGGGGCAATTGCAGATAAGTTTGGCTTATTCCCCAGTGACCTGAAGACACACACACCACAGTTGATAAGTGGCATAAGCTTTTGCATTTCTGATCTCGGATTCAAGATTAAAGTCAAAATAGACAGTTTTTGAACCAGTTCAAATAAGCCATTTTTCAAAATGTCAAACAGAGATCTAAATCAAATTTTGCAGTTACAATACAACCATAATCGTTAAATGAAAGGATTCCAAAACCTTTTAATGTGTGACACAAAAATTCACATGTGCTTCTTTTTGCAAGTCCATAAAATGGATACAGAAGTGACATTTTCATTAGTATTTCTGTACTTTGCTTGAGTGGGAGACAGTCATAGATCCTTTAGGAAGCCATTAAATCTCTTCTTGATGGGACAGGTCAGTGAGACTACATTTTGTCATTATTCTGTTGCACATGACTTAAAATACTATAATTTCAAATAAAAGCCTCTGTCAGTTCTACCATTTTCTGTACACATTTTAGAGACACCCTCCATTTATTTATATTTCACTTTGTTCTTTTCTACTGCCAAACAGAATCATTCCCTTTAGATGTATCCATCACACAACCTAAAGATCTACATAAACGGCAGATGACATGTCAAAAATGATTCAAGACTGGACCACTTCAAGCCACAGAACCTGTGTGTATGTTCAAATTTATTTCTTATCTTTCAACCAATTAATTCAAGATAGTATATTATTTTATACACTGGTGGAAGTCTTGAAAACGAATGTTTGAAATCTGCTCTTGTCCCAGTCTCCCCATACAGAAACTTCAGGGAAAAGATGTACTAGTCCTATTCTGCCTAATTTTCAGCTTTCAAGGGTTGCTCCTGACCCACCTCAAGATACTGGTATTCATTTCCAAAGGGTTTCTTTTGGCTTTCAGTGCCAATGTACTTCAATGACAGGTTGTTGTATCACATAAAAACACCACTCTTTAATTGCTTCCATATCTGGAATAGGTAAATAAATGAATACTAGTCCCTTGCCTTAGGACTTTTCCAGCTGTTGAAGCTTATGAGTAATTCAGTCGCTTATGCCTTTTAATTCAGGTTTAGTGATTTAGCAATTTATTTCCATTGCCACAAATATTCTCTGGAGAAAGATTCAGGTAAGAATTTGCAGTAATCCCAGTTCAAGTTAAAAGTAAGCTATTAAAGCTCTCAAATCTAAGCTTAGAAAGTTACACAGAACATCATCCTACCAATGCTCAATTATGGATATCTTCAGCTTGCTGATTTATTCATTTATCATAAATCATTTTTCCACCCTCTAATTCAGAATTTTTCAAAAGTTTCATACTGGTGACACACTTTTTCGACATGCATCACTTCACAATACTGTAATTCGGTTTTACTAGCAAATTGGTGGTTAAACATACCCCTTATAAGAGATAAAGACACATACATAAACTGTAATAACAAAATGTATGGGGACACAACATATCTCATGAAAACCTTTCATTTATATATTTAAAAGATATGATTTATTGCTTATTTCATACAGACTCAGAGGTTTCTTGTTACATTTATGCGACACGCCTACATGCTGCAGCCAACATACTTAGATGTCATGACACAAAATTTAGAAAGCTCTGCTTGAGTTCACCTCCAGTTTGGATCCAAATCCATTCAGTAAACAATGAACCTTCCAAAAGACTGAAGTCCTAAAAATGGAAGAATAGATTGTTAATGCTGTGTACTTAACCTAAATTGCCATATTTACGTGGGTTTTGAATATTTTTTGAAAATTGGAAACCTTTTATAGATTTTTGAATAATAAATCAACAGTGTAATAATCTGGAGTTATTAATTTGATTAGGATTCATTCACTGTATCTGTAATGGTAGAATGATATACTTTTCTTACTTTATTATTATTATTTTCATTGCAATCAGGACTGGGGTTAGAGTCCAATTGTTACATATCTTTTTTCTCATTATCTTCTTCTATTCCTTTTTCCTTTTCTTCTTTGTTTCTATTTTCTATTCTCCTTCTTTCTTTTACTGTATTTTGATTATAATTTTGATTGCATATTTAATTGTAACTGTTAATATGATCAGTTATAATTATTATAATTACTATCCACTTTCCAAAAACCTTCCAAATCAGTTACACATAAATCATTGTTGTATGTCTTTTAATAATTGCTGAATTACTCTGAGGTGAACTTATTATTTGATTTCTTGACAATATTTGTTCAGGGATGTGCCTTTGCTTGCCTTTGAGAGAGATTGTGACTTGCCTGAGGTAAGAGTAGCCCTAGGTCACCCAGGAGGTATCCATGGCTGAATCTGGCCTTCAAGATCATAGTTCAGTGCTCAAACCCCCTATGCCATGCTGACTTTCAAGTATTTCCCCTGCAATGCTTTACATAAAAATGCCAGAGTTTCCATTCACACGAAGTGCTTCCCCACATGGAAGCTTCTCCATGTAAAGAGAGTGTAGGAACTAGAGGAACAGTGGCAGAGCTAGCTAGTTTCCGCTTTCTGCAATAGGAATTTACTCTTGTATACTATTACATTTTGGGGGGTTTATGTAACACAGTTCCATGCATGCATTCTGTTCTATGTTGAGTAGGATGAACTTCACCTCAGATTGTGGTTTAAAATGCAATCCCAAGAACTTAAGATACAAGTATACCTTCAAAACCTGTCTACTTAAGAAACAATTGTTACTCCCAAATATATACGTGCATGATTGCAGTTTGTGAACTAGATACTTGAATAGAAACTATTGGACTATACTTTCACTTTTCCTTTATGGCTGTCTTTCGGAGAAATGCATTGAGAGTGAGAAGCAGGAGCTGCCATGTTCTTTAATTATTGTGTGGACTTATCTCTCTTTTCCTTTTCACACTATTTCTGGTGGTTAGCCAGTGTAATTTATTCTTAGCTAGATGGAATTTATTACTCCAACTGAAAGACAGTCATAAATCTTTCAATTAAGAAAAGCAGGTCCTAATTTTCTTTCTTTCTTTTTGACTTTTTAGAAGAAGTTAATGGGGAGCTACATGGAAAGTGTGTATCCAGAAGAACTGTTGCACATACATTGCTATACATGAAGACGAATAATAAATAATAATAAATGAAACTTTATTTATATCCTGCCACCATCTCCCTGAAAGGACATGGGGGGCTCACAAAAGCACTCCAAAATGCTGCACACATAGAATACACAATACATAAGATATAAAATGATGAAAACATACATTTATACAATTTCACCTAAAAATGTCACATAATAAGATTTAAAATTCCATAAAATGTAGCAGTACCTATGGATAAAAATTGCTATTTTCATGTATCAGTCCAAAGTGCCTTGAGTCTAACCACTAAAATCCTAATCAAGGTCAAATGGCTGTTTAAAAAGCCATGTTTTCAGATTAAATAAAAAAACTTAAAGAGTGGGGGCTAGCCTAATCTCGCTAGGGAGGGAATTCCACAGCCAGGGGGCCACCACCGAGAAGGCCCTCTCTCATGTAATAATAATAATAATAATAATAATAATAACAACAACAACAACAACAACAATAATAATAATAATAACAACTTTATTTTTATACCCCGCCCCATCTCCCCGAAGGGACTCGGGGCGGCTTACATGGGGCCTTGCCCGATACAACAATATAATAACAACAACAAAACAATAAAACAAATATCCCAACAATAAAACATCAGCATCAATAAAACAGTCATAAAAATCAACATACAGCATAAAATGTTATGTTATGGCAACCTGTGCTCGACAGGGTTAAACTTCCTCTGAGGACACAGGTCCATTGCAGTCTGGGGGTCCTCCAGACCCACCAACCACGCTTGGGACGGAGGTGGGACTGAGAGAAGGGCCTCCCCAGCAGATCTCAGAACCCGCACCAGCTCATAGAAGAATATGTGGTCACAGTGCAACCCTAACTCAAAGATAAACTTTTGAGGCTTAGGGTATGTCTGCACTGTAGAATTAATGCAGTTTGACACCACTTGAACTGCCATGAGTCAATGTTATGGAATTATAGCTGTTGTCATTTTACAAGGACTTTGGCCTTCTCTGTCGAATAGTGCTGGTGCCTTACGAAACTCCCCCACAGCATTGGGCCATGGCAGTTCAAGTGGTGTCAAACTGCATTAATTCTATAGTATAAGTACACCTAGATAAAATTAGGAACATAACCATTTTTGCCAGGGGAAATCCCTTCTGCTTGAAGAACAGTATTTTGCCAGCTCATCTTAGAGAACTGGTGACAGAGAAATCTGCCAATCAGGCATGTAGCCGGGGGGGGGGGGGGGGAGGCTTGAGCGGCTTAGCCCCCCCACCTCGAAATTCTCAGGGTGGTCCGCAAGAAGGCCTTACAATTGTTATTTAAACTATTATATTTATTCATATCATGATCTGATCACCATGCTCAATATATCCCATATGCATGGAGGTATTGGGATAACGATACAAAAGGTTTGCCAGGGTAGACCCTCTCCTGCTCAGACTCAGCCCCCCCCCCCACCGAACCAAAATTCCAGCCCCTCCCCAAACAAAATCCTGGCTACGGACCTGCTGCCAATAGATTTTACCAGCAGAAACACTAGAAAGGAGAGAAGAATGGGAAGATTGATTATGGAATAAGGAATTCCTGCCGAAAGCCTCCTTCAGGCAAGGAACACAATGACAATTCTGAACAAAGAGAAGCCAGGTAAGAGTAGCCCTTCGTAAATTTCCAGCACCACTAGGCTAGGTGTAATTTAGATTTAACACATCCTCTCACAGCACAGCTAACCTAGTATTGGCTGATCTGACATTCTAACTATATTTATAAATTCACTGAAAACTGCCTTTGGGTTTGTGCTCATATGAACGGTGGGGTACAAATCTCCACTCTATCAATTAAATATGAGATTTTTAAACAAGTTAAACATGAGCCAACAATGTGATGCGGCAGCTAAAAAAGCCAATGGGATTCTGGCCTGAATCAATAGGGGTATAGCGTCTAGATCCAGGGAAGTCATGCTCCCCCTCTATTCTGCCTTGGTCAGACCACACCTGGAATACTGTGTCCAATTTTGGGCACCACAGTTGAAGGGAGATGTTGACAAGCTGGAAAGCGTCCAGAGGAGGGAGACTAAAATGATTAAGTGTCTGGAGAACAAGCCCTATGAGGAGTGGCTTAAAGAGCTGGGCATGTTTAGCCTGCAGAAGAGAAGGCTGAGAGGAGACATGATAGCCATGTACAAATAAGTGAGGGGAAGCCATAGGGAGAAAGGAGAAAGCCTGTTTTCTGCTGCCCTGCAGACTAGGACGCAGAACAATGGCTTCAAACTACAGGAAAGGAGATTCCACCTGAACATCAGGAAGAACTTCCTCACTGTGAGAGCTGTTCGGCAGTGGAACTCTCTCCCCCGGGCTGTGGTGGAGGCTCCTTCTTTGGAGGCTTTTAAGCAGAGGCTGGATGGCCATATGTCAGGGGTGCTTTGAATGCGATTTCCTGCTTCTTAGCGGGGGCTTGGACTGGATGGCCCATGAGGTCTCTTCCAACTCTACTATTCTATGATTCTATGATTCTACCCTGTTTCCACGAAAATAAGACATCCCTGAAAAGTAAGACCTAGTAGAAGTTTTGCTGAATTGCTAAATATAAGGCCTCCCCCGAAAGTAAGACCTAGCAAAGTTTTTGTTTGGAAGCATGCCCAGCACCTGCCAAACAGAACACCAGAGAATGCAGGATTGGTAAATGTACATACCAGTTGTACATGGAAATAATAGTAGGAACAAGAAATTCTTGATAGGATTCACAGTTGTCTGGTTATGCTGGTTTGTTATGACAACTACTGTACAGTATATAATAAATGTTCATTTTTTTGGTTCAATAATAAATGTGAATTATTCTTCATGGAAAAATAAGACATCCCCTGAAAATAAGACCTAGCACATCTTTGGGAGCAAAAATTAATATAAGACACTGTCTTATTTTCGGGGAAACACGGTATGATTCTAAAGATGTCTATAATCAAATTATGCTGGGAGTGGTACAAATCTAGGGATTGGATAATATGTACATTTCAATTCTACTCATTTTCAAGTTTTTCTAGTTAATTTAGTGACAGCATGTACAATTATTTTATAAAACGACATATGGATTTGCAGACAAAATTGTAGACAATTTTTAAACAATCATTTCCTTTATACACTACATTTTATATCATTTACAATGCCACATACAGTGTATTTATGTTTATTTCCCAATAACTCAAATATTTTGTGGCAACACTTTCTAACATACATATCCAGGAAAGGGCAAAATTCAAGATGAAGTTATGTTTTAACTAACTTAGTGGTTCAAGCAGTGTTAAAAATTAAAATTGGGTCTGATCTTCTTCTTATGACTTGGTAGCTTCGAATGCTGCTCAAACATTGCTAGTTTCTGTAACTGGAGGACTAAACTTCTCATAAACAACTAGAGAACATGTGTTCAAAACAGTGACATTTCAAAATTGTGTAATTGGTTCACAGTAAGGAGATGAGAAAGGAGTCTTCTGAGACTGTAAGAAGGGGGTAAACTGAGAAACAGTCTATATACTCATATGCACCTTTTTTGCAGCTCAAAAGTACAAAATTTTCCATTGTTTTGACCAATCTGCAGTATCTCTAAAACAAAATAGGAAAGAAATAACATTCTTAAGAGTCCTCAGTTTCCAAATGGTGTATATCTCATCTGTCTCCTTGTTTTATTTTCTCAACCTTGACTCTATTAATTGAAATAAGACTAGGAAGAGTTTCCATCATTTACAGCAGTCACAGATGTCAAACTGTGAAGATTTCTCTTCAGCAAACATGTCTGGCTGCTTGGTAGAATGTTTAGTCTTCTAAGTTGGCAGCTTCGGAGTTGTCTTTTGCCTAGTACATGCACACTATACTGATGCTGACTCTTTTACCTGCTTTGTCATTTGGCTTGATAATGTCTTATCATGAATTTTCCCATGTAACAATGACTTTTTAAAACATAAGACAACATGTACATATGATATCTTACACACACACAAGCACAGACTGGTTACCGGCTTAAGGTTGCTCTCCTTGTAACAATGTGATGTATGTGGATGACAATTTTTATAGAGGTGCTTAACAATGTCATGTTAGGTAATTCAAGTGTGTCAACATTTAGCTTGTTCAATTTTCTCCTGCATATTGAGTCACCCGGTTATTAGTGAAAAATCCACTCATTTATGACTAGAATTCCTAGATCTAAATGATGTATCTATCTAAATGTATATAGAGGACTATATAGATAGCACTAGTCAATACACATTTTGTTAGACCTGTTTCTGAGTATATTTGATCTGTCAATTCCAAAAATGGCCCCCATCAGCTCTAGTTTTTGAAATACAGAAAATATACCATTTACCAATCTCCATTTGATTACTCATATAAAATCATGACAACCATACTGAAGAAACTAGAGTTGATGTCATCTATGCAATCCAATTTTCTGAATCAGCATCCCAAATAACCCCAGGAACAGGTCTAAAAACCAACAAACCAATAATTTCCTTTTAGTTGGGTTGTGTTTAGTTTAGTTGGTTTTAAGTACTTTATGTGTTCTATATTTGTATATTGTTTTATTGTTATTGCTTAATTGTTTCTAATTGCTTTATGTTTTATCATACTCTACTGTTGTTTATTGGAATTGAATTTTGCCAGATTTGTAAGCCACCTTGAGTCCTCTTGGGTGAGAAAGGCGGGATAGAAGTGATGTAAATAAATAAATAAATAAATTGTGTAGTTTGATGTGATTTGGGTCTCAAATTATGATTTTTTTAAAAAAAAATAAGTAGTGGATGAAATCCAATATTAGCTTGGACCTTTTCCATCTGCATAGCCTTTTAGTGGCCATAGGAGGATAGCAACATTTGTTTGACTAGTTACACAAAGTGCACAGCAGGAGGATCTTCTTTGTACAGTTATTTGCATAGATGCAGTTGGACACTACATGGGCATTCATCACCTCCCGCAGGTATTAAATGTTATGAGAGCTCATTGTAAAAACTAATATGTAGGTTGTGTTCATGCAAATGTTTTTGAATGGAAGAGCTTCTGCAGTAGCTAGCAAAAGACATATGCATACAGAACAGTTTAAACCTGGCAATGTCATCAATAGGTTTCCAAGCAATCTTTCCCTTTGGATAGTCTTTAACAGAATCTGAGAAACTGATTTAAAGTAGCATGAACACGGAGAACATTCTGAAGTTATGCTAATAGATTTCAATAGTAACAATATTTGTAACAGAAACAGTACTGAAGTTGTCTCTGTGTTGTTTCATCTCATGCTGTGGGTGAGTATTTTAAATTCTGAACTATTTATTTGTCATTGCTGGACATTTAATTTTTGTTGCACTGCGGAATACAAGGGGGAAATAACACATGTACACAAACTGTAGCCCTACCAAATTTTTCCACCCCTGCTTTGAATAGGAAAAAACCCCAATCTCCTTCAAAAGGATTTTCACCACTCTAGGCAGAGAAGGGAATTGTTCTCGTTCTCTCTCTCTCTCTCTTTCTCTCTCTCATATCTATATCTATATCTATATCTAAATATACTCTTTTCCCTTTCTCTGAGTAAAGTGATGAAAGACAAGGCATTTTTATATTCCAGAAGAACCTAAAGGAAATACTAGCTCTCCATCACTTGCATTTTCTCACTTGGGCATTTAAAAAAGCCAAAAGTTGCATTGCAGTAAGGAGGAGGGTGGTTCTTTTAAGTTCTGGGATGAAATAAACTCTTGCCTTTCCTTATTTTACTCAGAGAATGGGATGGTTCCATTTTCCATAAAAGTTAAGGTACATTGATTTGTAAATTGTTAAAAGATGAGTTGACATTCAGACACTTCCTTATATTCCATAAAACATTGGTATTATAAAGAAAGCCTCCTATCTCAATTTCCACACCATGTACATATGTTTGATAGTCAATATATTGTGGCCAATAAAATAAATCACGTGGAAGCTCAAGACTAATATGTTAATTATAGCAGTAGCTAGACCCTGCGGAATATATTCAGTTGCCACTAAATCTCCATACACCCATTCCTTACTTTGGTTTTTCAGTTCCAGTTCTTATTTGCTAAGGGCATTTTCTTCCCTTTTAGATTACTATTTTTCTTGGCATTATCATTTTTTTTCTTTTGGTCAGTATTACAGTTAACTGGCAGAGTTCATTCAACCAATGCAAACCCCTAAAGCAATGCCCTGTCTATTATAGAAATGCTCACTACATGTTAAAAGTATGTTCTGGCTCATTGGGTCATCTGATATTTTGTGATATGGCCAAAATTACTGAGCTGGTTCAAATCAACTGTAACATTATGCTTTGTTACAGAAACTCCTTGTTTTTTTTAAGAAGCACTGGGATATGCCACAGGGAAAGAAAACAAAACAGAGAAAATTCTCATATTAACACAGGTAATCATAAGCAAAATTAATTGGAGGATGATTTTCAGCTTATACAAGTATCAGCAACCAAAAAAAGAAATCATTTAATTGATTTCTAAATTATTCCAAGGACTTAAATAGCACATGAAATATGATTAAATTGGGCAATGATCCTTTTAGGCTAATAGGAAGAAAACAGCATTTACCTGGGAAAGAGTGCAGAAAGTAAGAGACAAAAATCAATAAAATTAGAAGCAAATGAACTAGAAATTAACTAGAAATTAAGAGTTATTTACTGGCAGACATAAAAAGAGCCACAGAGACTGTGTGTTTGTATGTATGTGCCTTCAGGTCACACATTGATTTATAGTGGGAGACCACAAGAATTTCTAGGGTTTTCTTAAGCAAGGAATACTCAGAAATGGTTTTGCCAGATCCCTCCCCAGAATATAGCCTACAGTGCCTTCCTGGTGTTCTTTGGGAGTCTGCCATTTAAATACTTACCAGAATTGACCCAGCTAAGTTTCCAAGATCAGATGGGATCTAGTGCCTTTAGGGTATTTAAGTCAGCTTATACAAAGATGAGAACAATAAAATAAATTGAAGAAGTAATTGATCAATTTGTTCAAAATGATACAGGCCAAACTAAATGTTATGTAAACCATAATCCTGGCATTTTCATGTTCCTGCAGGTTGTAGTCCAAAACACCTGAATGGCACCAAATCAGGGGGGAAATGATTTAATATATCTTAGGTACATTGTTGCAGTAGTTCCCAATAAAATGAAATAAAGATGAAGATTATTACATAGTAATGTAGGGAAATTTCCATATACACTATAGAAGAAAACAAGGAGCCAAATATATAGTAGCTACTATTAGTGGCAGCAAACATTCGGCATAGTACTTGGGAATTGTAGGTGACATTGGCTCCAGGCAAGCACACCAAGAAAGTGGGCAGATTTTGACCTATAGATGACTTTGTGGGCCTTTACATACTTTTTAGGACACACACATAAACACACACCTATTGCAACATAACACATACACAGTGTGTTGTCGAAGGCTTTCATGGCCGGAATCACAGGGTTGTTGTGTATTTTCTGGGCTGTATGGCCATGTTCCAAAAGTATTCTCTCCTGACGTTTCACCACATCTACAACTTTGCCATAGGCAACTCAATCCTACTGAGATTCAAACCCATAAAATCAGTATTGTTTCGCTACTCTACCTGCCATGCCTCATGAAGACTCTCATTGTTTGTCCCTTTTTAGTTAGTGGTATTAATATTTTATGTACCGTTTCTGGGGGGTCACTTGAGACAGCCTCTTTAGATTTAAAGCCTCTGTCACCCTGCTCCTTTACGAATCCGCTCAGGTGCAGAGCCTTCTGGTTTTTAGTAGAGTCAGCCCTTTCATGACTTGAGGGTGAAGAGAGAAGAGAGCTGAAGGGTCTACAAAATAACACATCCAGTCAGAGCTGTATGAGCTGCATTCAAGTCCAGAGCTGTATGAGTTGTATTCCAGTTCTTTAGTATCTGTATTCAAGTCCAGTCAGAGTTATATACAGTAGAGTCTCACTTATCCAAGCTAAACGGGCCCGCAGAAGCTTGGATAAGCGAATATCTTGGATAATAAGGAGGGATTAAGGAAAAGCCTATTAAACATCAAATTAGGTTATGATTTTACAAATTAAGCACCAAAACATCATGTTATACAACAAATTTGACAGAAAAAGTAATTCAATATGCAGTAATGTTATGTTGTAATTACTGTATTTACAAATTTAGCACCAAAATATCATGATATATTGAAAACATTGACTACAAAAATGGCTTGGATAATCCAGAGGCTTGGATAAGTGAGGCTTGGATAAGTGAGACCCTACTGTATTGAGATCATTTTAGAGACAGATGAATGTCATACAAGAAAGAGACAATAAGAAGAAACAAATATTCAAGAGTCTCAGTTTGGCCAGAACTATGTTCATCTCTCAAAAATGTACCTCTTCTCATGAAGACTTTATAGTGAGACTCAGAAAAAGAGAAAGTCTAAAACTCTTGTTGGTTAATAAATTTTTATTTGATTCAGCTATATAGTCTCTGATCTGTTCCCTGCACAGCCAGTTCACCTTCTAAGTATTTAAGACAGTGTGGAGGCAGAACACTACCTCTATATCCTTCTCCTATGTCTTTTCTCTTGTCTCTCCCATGTATGTCTTCTCCATCAGTCAACTCCTCTACTGGCTTGAGTTTTCAAAGGAGTAGGTGTGGTAATCTCTTGCAGTATAAAAAGGAAGAAGTGAGGGAGGGAAAAGAAGAATGTGGCAGCACCATTAAGACTAAGTGATTTTTTTATTTTTTTATCATAGAGTTTTGTGGATAAACCCACACAGAGTACACACAGAGTACTTTTTTCCGCCAGTTCCTGTTGCTTGCTCAGTCTTCCCCCAACAAACTTCTGCTTCTGCTACCCCCTTTTTTTCTCCTTCTCTTCCTGCTCCAAATGGTACAGACATTGCACAATGCGATTTTTCATCCTGAGTTATAAATGTTATTTCCTAATTGTTTCTATCATAAAAACATGGAAAAACTTTATTAAAATGAGAAAACTTGTTTTTGCAGGACATCCTATAGCACATTTTGCTATAGTTTTTCAATGAATATCTCATCGAATTTCAACCAATACAACATAATTTGTGGCAGCCACAAAAATGAAGTTTCTGGAATATAACAACTACTTTCAAAGTAAATACCACACAATTAAACAGAAATAACACTTTCAAACCAGGAACATAATTTTTTTAAAAAATTGTTACATAGTGTTATTGGTGACATCAAGACAAAGGTCCTTTGCATGGAACACACTTTGTAATTCCCTACAAAGGCTAGGTCGTTTGTGTCTGTTTAATCACATGGGAAAATAAAATTCTGGTATATTTGTTTTATGAGATGGATATGTTTTCTGTAATGTCTTTGTTTTATCTGCTGCACCTGTGCTTTTATTGCATTGTTGTTCTTTCAGAATTTGAATGGATTTTATGATTGGTTTTAATTGCTCTTAGTTATCCTAAGAGGTGCATTAGCATGTGAAAGATGAGATATATTTTTAAATAAATGTGTGTGTACCTCTCTCTGTATGTGCAAATGAATAAACTGAATATAAGTCTAAAAATACATTGTTGAAAGTGGTGTGTTGATATGACCTTGGGCTGCAGCTCACTTACATTCAGAATACAATAGGAATGTGGCAAGTCTTTCTTTCCTCACTATAGCCTCCCCTATCTCCACTCCTTGGGAATAATCTGTATTCTGCAAATGATAGCGAATCCCAGGTCATAAGAAAGCATAACATAGTGATAGTGTAGAAATATGAATACATACTAGTTACAGACTAAATGTACACTGTACACTGTACACTGTACACTGGCTTAAACTTCAACTGACATTTCTATATTAAATGAATGCACTTTTCTAATGTTTAATTAAAAATGAAGTACAGTAGAGTCTCACTTATCCAAGCCTCACTTATCCAAGCTTCTGGATTATCCAAGGCATTTTTGTAGTCAATGTTTTCAATATATCATGATATTTTGGTGCTAAATTCGTAAAAACAGTAATTACAACATAACATTACTGCGTATTAAATTACTTTTTCTGTCAAATTTGTTGTATAACATGAAGTTTTGGTGCTTAATTTGTAAAATCATAACCTAATTTAATGTTTAATAGGCTTTTCCTTAATCCCTCCTTATTATCCAAGATATTCGCTTATCCAAGCTTCTGCCAGCTCGTTTAGCTTGGATAAGTAAGACTCTACTGTACATGTCTTCAAATTCTCTATATTTGTATGGTGATGCCATGAAATATATAGGCTTTTCGTGGCAGGGAAAAATCAGAAATGGTTTATCATTGCCTTTAAGGGTGATTACAAATAAATAGTTTAATAATATAATCATTTACATTCTAGCCAAGTGAAAGAATACAATTGTTCTAGTCATATTCTGAGAAGACAAATAACACACTTGTAATTACAGGCCAGTCAATCTAATATTGATTCACCACAAAAAATTTAATGCAACAAAGATTATCAGTTAACAAAGATGCAGAATACCAAAATGACATGTTACAATAACTTCTAGTATAAAGCCCAACTTTCATTCCAAACAAATGTTTTCATCTTCAGTGCAATTATATGTTGCCTTTATAAAGTTAATTGAAAATGTACCTTGGCAGCATTGTCCAGTATCACTAGAAAAAATATAAAAATGAGAGATGAACATACTCTTCTATTTACATGTCATGTCAGTTTTGCATGCATTCAATCATAACTCAGCTCTACACAATTTCCACATCAGCCTCAGTGTCTAAAAAATCAAACAAACATTTATATTGATTTTCATATATGATCTCTTTAAATTTGCTCGTTTTCTTAATCTCCACATTGCTGCACACAGTTCCCAAATACATAGAGGTTTTTTAAACTAAAACTATTGAGTTGAAATGACATTGCAAAATTCAAAAACAAATTCAGTAACCCTACTGAATTAATGGGAACTTGCTAGCCCCACACTTATGTAAGTTCCACTGATTCAATGAGCTTACTCTAGTTAATCATATCAGTTGGATTTTGGTTATAATATGCAGTATAGCTGAAACAGTGCATAACAACAGAATCCTCCTTATTCCATCAGCCAGATGAATTGATTTGAATATAACCTTTAACTTACTGTAGAATAATCTGCTGCTACTGAATTTAGGGGAAATCTGTAAGCCTTGTTCTTGTAAAAAGTCCCAAAATCCCACTGGCATGCCATTTCTGTTAAAGTTCTGGATCAAGATCTAAGAATTTTCCTTGTTCCTGCAGAGAAAGTCATGAACCTTTTTATGTGCACTCTCCCCCACGAACATTTTTGATGTTCTGATTTTTGTGCTCATTTTTCCAGTTGCTAATGCATGATTAGGAGGCATTTTTTATTCATTTCATTTTTCAGTCATATGCTGAATTTGGTGTGCATTTCCCTATCCTTGGAAAAGAAGGAAATTTTTGAGGCAAATGGAGCTGTATTCCATTGCCAGACGTTGTACATGCGAAACAGATATTTCTCTGGAAAAATGCAAACTCAAGGAATTTCTTTTCCATCTCTAAATGCATGTCAGCTGTGAAATATTGTTAAGTAATGATGACTTATGTGTCAGATATTGTCAAATATTCATTTCACTTACATGCCAACTGTCAGCTACTGCCAAATGTTGATGGCTTCTGCCTAATCTTTGGATGTCAAAAATAAAATATTTGCCAACTTTTTGCATATCTAGCTAATATTTGACATTTATTTCCTTTCTGTGTCTACCATTGGCATATAAAAATACATATCTACCAGTGATCCTACCAGTTGTGTAAACCGCCCTGAGTCCCCTCGGGGAGAAGGGCGGGGTAGAAATATTCGAAATAAATAAATAAATAAATATCTCATGTGACTGTGTATATTCCTTGCAAGCTAGAACAGCTTTCTCCAATATTGTTACCTTCATATGTGTTGGAAGACAACTCCTTTCACTCCCAGACAGCATGTCCAGAACAGGTGACAGCAAGGAATTTTGGAACTTAAAGTGGAACTGGGCCATTATAAGCCAAACAGTTTCCCTTGCCCACAAATGTCACCTTGGCTTACAAGGCTTGGCACCAGCCCTCTCATCTGCCAGTTCTCCTGCCACTTCCTTCCCACACATCCTCCAATTTATACAGTTATAAGGAGGTGGAAGATAGCAGATGGGACTAAAGCCACAAGCTCTTAATGCAGTGCTGTCATTAACCTTGGAAAATGCAGCATGTACTTGTTTATTTCACATACATTGATTCATTTATTGGGTGATGGGGGTAATTTCCAATGCTGAGTTGGACCTCTTTTTTCACTACACAATCATGTTGGCTTTACATTTAATTTTAATCTTGTTGGTTCTTTCTTTGTTTCATATTTTAATGTATTTTTTCTATCATAATTTTATTTCATAGGGCATAATATGCCATTCCAAAATGGGAGGAAAACTACTCTAGATCTCCATTCTTTTCCCCCAGAACTATGCATAGACTGTTCAAAACTAGGAAAAACTGCAGGAGAACAACCACATTTGGCAAAATATTGTAACCAAAAGGAATATGGTTAAATTCAGTTTCCAAGATGGAAAATGCTGCATGGATGAGTGATTGGAAGGTTTTTGGATATGAGCTTATACTTCTCAGCAAAAAAGACTGGTGTGAAATAACAAGGCTAGCTGCAACTCAAATAGCTGTATTTTGCCTCAGGCAAAACCAATAGATTCCTTTAGCTTTAGAGAGCAGAAGTCAAAGAAAAGATCACAATGCTTATATAAGCAAAGCCAGGGGTTAAACATGCACTACATGCCAATCAATCAATCAATGGAAAAATTATGTGCAAGATTCTTTTGTCCCACTGGCAGAATAAAGTCTTTGTTATTGGATACTTCATTTAGATTTTTCCAAGCTTGCATAGGGGGCTAAAGTTCTTGCCTGCCCGCTTTTCGGGAAAGAGAAAAGAGAGAAATATTGCAAACTGGAAAATGGTCACTGGCACAGGATCCTCTGAAGTTTGGTCAGTTCTAAGACTTGTCAGAAAATTAAAAGTGTCTGGGGCAGCCAAGCATTTGCTTGAAGGGTCTCCAAATGTCTAGAGAATATCCAGTCTACTGTTAAGTCAGCTGTATAGGTGCTGTCTTCTTCGAAACCAACAAGGGTTTTCCCCCTGAATTCCTTGAAGATAAAAAAAGTACACCTAAACTTTCAGAACCATTCAGCTACCACTTACTAGAACCTAATGACATGACAGAGGAGGGTAAATTAAAGGTTTTCACCACCCAAATAAGAAATCTGGCTTCCCCAACTCCAATCTTCTTCCAGTCCACACATTTCTAGTATAGCACACATTGAGACACAGAACTCATGTTTTTCTGTGTTCCCATTTCCTTAATATCTTTGCCTCCCCTTTGTCTTTGGATGCCTGCATTGTATGTACAACAGAAATTTTCAGTTCCTGTGATGCTAGAAATTAGGAAGTGAAATTTCAATAGGGTGGGCAGAATTCTTATTTTGGGGGACAATACCCCAGCTGCCAGCAGACAGAGGAGAATTCCCATTTAGAAAAAGGTAAAAGTGCTCTACATGGTTTTTGTTGACTAATACCATTCTCTGTCAACATCATAAAGCACTATATCAAATAATATTATATGTGTATGTATGTGTGTGTGTATATATATATATATATATATATAATGAGTGATGGCATCACGGCGACTGACAAAACAATGAAACTACAGGCCCCTCAACCTCGAAATTTGACAACACAACCCATCATCCACACCTCTAGGTTGATACAACAAAAAGAAAAGAAAAATAAAGTCCTAATTAGAGGGAAAGGAATAATTGTTTTTATCCAATTGCTGCCAGTTAGAATGCTAAACTCTGCCCACTTGGTCTCCTAGCAACCAACTCAGCCCAGGGTACAGGCAGACTTAGGCCTCACTCAGGCCTCTTCCACAGATTATCTAATTTGCACTGGATTATATGGTAGTGTAGACTCAAGGCCCTTCCACACAGCTATATAAGTGCTTTGCACTGGATTATCTTGACTCCACACTACCATATAATCCACTTCAGTGTGCATTTTATACAGATGTGAAGAAGGGGCTTCATATAATCCAGTTCTAAGCAGATAATATAAGATTATCAATATACAGTAGAGTCTCATTTATCCAACATAAACAGGCTGGCAGAAAGTTGGATAAGTGAATATGTTGGATAATAAGAAGGGATTCAGGAAAAGCCGATTAAACATCAAATTAGGTAATTGTTATACAAATTAAGCACCAAATCATCATATTATACAACAAATTTGACAGAAAAGGTAGTTCCATGCGCAGTAATGCTATGTAGTAATTACAGTAGAGTTTCACTTATCCAACACTCGCTTATCCAACGTTCTGGATTATCCAACGCATTTTTGTAGTCAATGTTTTCAATATATCATGATATTCATAAATACAGTAATTACTACATAGCATTACTGCGTATTGAACTACTTTTTCTGCCAAATTTGTTGTCTAACATGATGTTTTGGTGCTTCATTTGTAAAATCATAACCTAATTTGATGTTTAATAGGCTTTTCCTTAATGCCTTCTTATTATCCAACATATTCGCTTATCCAACATTCTGCCGGCCCATTTATGTTGGATAAGTGAGACTCTCCTGTACTGTATTTACAAATTTACCACTAAAATATCACAATGAATTTAAAACACTGACTACAAAAACATTGACTACTAAAAGGCAGACTGCATTGGATAATCCAGAACATTGTATAAGCGAATGTTGGATAAGTGAGATTCTACTTTAATATGAAATAATTACTGGGATAGAATAATGCAGAACAATATAATCTCTAAAACCAGGACAGTAAATAAAGACCAACAGTCTGAAAGCAGGGAAATTGGGAATTCCACAAAGGAAACAATCAGGGCCAGCTAACACCTCCCAAGAAAGGATTCTTCCAGAAAGGAAGCTGAGAAGGGAGTGAAGCACTGTGTATTACCAAAGTCATTATCATTACTATCATTACTATTATTATTATTGTGTTGCGGTCAACCGTGAAAATGAATACAATCTGGCTCCAAGTATTCAAAAACACTAAAATCAGAATATATAAATATTAATGTGGTATAATAAAACAGAACAATGTTCTCTAAAATCAGAACATTAAATAAAGAACAACACTCTGAAAACAGGGGAATTCCACATAGGAAACAATCAGGGCCAGCTAACACCTCCCAACAAAAAAATCACTCAGGGAGGAAACAGCCAGGCTTTAAAGCTGCAAGGCCATTACATCCTAATCATTTCCTCTAATTGCAGCATTCATACTTGCCTCCAACAGACAAAAAAAGCAACCAAAACAATCAGAAATATTGTATATTCACAACCTTTAGGAAATAATATTCCCATGATCGCGCAGCGTGTTAAATCGCTGAGCTGCCGAACTTCTGGACCGAAAGGCTGCAGGTTTGAATTGGGGGGAGCGGAGAGAGCCCCCACAGTTAGCCCCAGCTTCTGCCAACCCAGAAGTTCAAAAACATGCAAATGTGAGTGCATCAATAGGTACTGCTCCAGCGGGAAGGTAACGCCGCTCCATGCAGTTATCCCACATGACCTACAGACAACGCCAGCTCTTCAGCTTAGAAGTGGAGATGAGCCCCAACCCCCAAAGTCAGACACAACTCAACTTAATGTCAGGGGAAAACCTTTACCCTTTACCTTAACTACCACCAATTCCTCAATACTTTATTTCCCATACCACCATACTTCGCCACAGCAACGCGTGGCCGGGCACAGCTATACACACACACACACACACACACACACACACACACACACACTGTCAATAAGTGAAGGAATGTTCTCCACTGAGAATTTGTACATCTGACCACAAGAACTGTCAAGCAGTCCAAAAGAATTTATATCTTCCCATTCCTGAAGCAGATTGCATGCCATTTTTGCATTGTCTGTTATACAGGAAAAATACAACAATGAACATGTACCCTTGCTTTTAAAACTTTTAAAACCATTTTGTTTGGAAAATTGTTTCAAAAATTATTTACCTCCTAACAAGATCAAAAGCTATGAATGCATGTTCTAGAGCTTTTAGGAGCAATGTCAGAACAAATTGATAATTCTAAACTCCAATTTATTCGTCATCTAAGGTGTCCAGCATAATGAATTCATTCTTAAGATTTGTCATTTTCTAACACAAATCCCTAACAGCTTTGTAGTTTGAGCTTAATAAATGGCTCCTTTCACCTTCAGAATAAGATGAAGTTCTGCCTTGTGTTCTTTGACATCTTTGTGTTTAGAACTACTAGAGTGTTTTATAAAATGATGGAATAAAGGTTTGTGATGATTTAATTCAAAAGCTTAACATTACATTGCTTTATATAAATTCCTGCAGTTCTGAAGAATATGTCATTATTTTTATAGGAAAATATATTCAGTTTCAAGACATGCATAACCAATATAGAATAGGTGAGAGAACACATCTGGAGTAATGTGAGAGTTCATCTCATTCAAATTTGTATTCAAACTTAGGGAAATTGGAGAAACTTAGTCGAAGTGATAACAAAACCCATTACCTTCCCTGAAAGGTAATAAGACCTCAAAGATAAAAAATATATAATTAATTAAAGAGAAAATTCTGTCCCTCTGATCACTTTGCCACCATATCACCTTCCAGTGCCCCCTTCCCATGCCTTTTTTCCATTGTTGTTTTTAAAAAATATAGGCTGTGATAGTGTTGGTGAGAGGCATAAAGGGGGACTCCTTACCTGATATATCTCATTTCTTGATGTGCCACGTTTGGAATAATAAGTATTATTAAGATCAATGAAAAAGACTAATGGCTTTCATATCAGTGGAGCATTTAATCTTTTCCGGATTTTTGTTTTAAATAGGTTATACAAGGCACTGCACTTGTTTGGATAACAGGATTCGGTAACTTGGATGACTCTTTTGTAATATGGACTAGAATCCAGAACATATTTACTACCCTACTGACATGACCACAACCCCTAATCAAAGGGTTATCTTGTTGAGATTCATAATTCCTTTGTCAGATTATGTCTGGGTCCACATTCAAACATCAGGCTTGGCCAGAACAGAAAAGCACATCAAGCTACAGTGAAAATAGACAAATTTGCAGATGTGAATCTTATTTTGTTCATGATATAGTAACAAAGAGAGAAAGAGTGGGAAAATCAGTGATCCTAAAGATATATACTAAGAGGCCTGGAGTCCGGACCTTGTCACATGCATAGCTGGAATAACTAGAAATGGCTGAAAATTGCAGTGGAACCCAACGATCCCAGTGGCTCCCTCTTGGGGGGCATGGGGACTAGTGCCCCATGCCCCGCTTCTTTAAACCTGCTCGTTGATTTTGATTAAAAGATGGAAAGACTGGTGGCGGCAGGGGTGTTTTTTTTTTCATTGTTACCATGGAGTTGCCACAGAAGTACTTTTACTGTATGTGATGGGAACTGTCGGGCTTGGTGGCAAAAGTGTGGGGGGGGGACCCCCCAACAATGAAAATAAGCCCATCTGAAGAGATCCCATGTTTGTTCCATGCGTTAGATCTTTTTCATCTCTTAAATGAAATGCAAATTGCTAAATCCACCACACTCTTGGCCAAGTAGATCATTATTGAGATTGAGAGAACACATCCAAGATTAAGCTGAATCATTTAGTTGAATGACATATCCATTTCTAGGAGCACAGACTGGGGTCATTTATTCCCAACTTCTCCAGTGCTATACACTCAATGCTAGCCTAGTACAATTGACTTGTAATATATGATACTGTCTAAATCTTCATTGATGAAATAAGCTTCAACCTTTAGTCTATTTTATTCCTCTGAATAGAATGGAAAGGCTTCTTCTTCTTCTTCATTTTATTCATAAACTGATGTTTTAGACTAGCATTATATAGGATAGAACCTATGAGGCAAGTTTAAAGGTTTATCTGGAAGAAGGCAAATCTTAAGATATCAAAAAACAAATATTAACCTGAACCATATCTTGTTTTGACTTCCATTCTCCACAGAGAATAGGCTTGCAAGCATATGCAAAAGAAACAATCCAAAAAAATGGTGAGCTCTTCTGTGTTTATGGAGAATAGATTTTTTGATGTCTACTGGATCCCATTGTTTAATGTCTGCTGGAACCTGTTATTGGAAATTGATTGAATCTCAATTGCTGGTTGCGGATTTAGTCAGAAATTGTTTAGTAAAGTGTTAAGATTTAACTTTATACTTGCACAGTCTCAGCGCCTTCCAGTAGCTTACACCTGCTCAGTACTTTCAGTCTTCCAGTCTGCTTCCACAGTAGACACTTGAGCACATGCCCGGCCATTGTCAGTTTTTACTACTGTCTTTCCCCTAGTCTAGATGATATTACAAACTCACCACAGAACGTAGTATCTTGTCCTAGTAGACAGGTTTAATTGCATATAGACTTCACAACAAAAAAAAGGGGGGGAATACACTGAACATGGTTCCTTATATACAATACAATTACACATAGTAATCCTTGATTGGTTACCAACTAATTGACCCAACCCAAACTCAGGATTGCATTATTGACAATCACCTGGAGTAAGCCCAAACACATTCCCCAAATGATTCCCCATATACAATCAATCGGCATTCCCAATAGAAGCCCATTAGCAGTGCATGACTCAATACATTGTAAAACCTAACACCCCTCCTCATGCACTGACTAAACCCAATAAAGTATTGTCAATTTTAACCTACAGCAGCTTGTTGGGATTTAAAGAGAATTCTTTCTTAGCTCTGCTTGGAGACCCATTGTCATCTCCAGTTCAAGTACTAACCAAACCCTGACCCAACCTAATTTTTGCACCATTTGCATAATTCACTGAAGTTTCCCCTATCCATCTGTGAGTTTTTGATCAAGCACATAGTATCAGCTCATCCAGTTATTAATGTATGTAACAAGACTTTGCATCTTCTGGTGAATATATATATATATATATATATATATATACACACACACACACACACACACACACATATCCAAGTCATTTAATCAGTGTCAATATAGTCAATGTACTAAGTACAGGTTTCCTTCCAGCTGTGAAGGTAGTTGAAAATTCACCCAATTGAAAGACTAATCAACCTTTACAAATTCAGAAATACACATGCCTTCATCTTATGCTGACAGTAAAAAATTAGTAACTTAAATACATCTACATATTAAGAAAGCTACAGTGGCAAAATTGCACTCCTGCCAGACATACATGCATTATTTGCCAACGGACTGGAATGCAAAGAGCAGTCTAACCAAATCCCAAGAGATCATCTTATATAAGATGATCTCAGGACTTGTTGGACCTTTTGTTCTTAGAGTACGAGTGCCTTACTGAAAGTTTAAGCCGCCTTGGAGTGTTACTAAATCAATTAAGTGACACAAAATCACCAGAAAGAGCCTCCATGGACATATTGCAGGCAAATAAGTACTTACTAAACGATAGTCCAGCTGAGGTGTTCTTTGGGGGGGTAAGTTCCTCGCCAAGACCATCGCAGCCTCCGAGTCCACCATCATGGCCCCTGATACCCTTGGGGGGAGTTTTCCAGGAGGCGACAGTCCTGGAATGCTCATTTGGGGGAAATTGCCCTTTTGGGGCAAATCCTGATGACACCTGTCCCTGGTCAAACCAAAAATCTAGGAAGGCCATGGGGGCCATGGGAGCAGATCTGCCTCAGTGGATGGAAGCAGAGCCATTGGACATTTCTGCAATCCTGCAAAAGAATCCAAGGACGATCACCGAGGCCCAAAAGCCGGAAGATCGCTGCAGACGTCGTTGTCTTCCCTTGTCTGAAAGACAAGCTCAGATCAAGGCCTTGGAAATGGCGCCCGGTGTGGGGATTGTTAAAAGGGAATTGACCTCCCTATGGCCAAGTCCCAAAGAGAAACAGCACATGTGCAAACGCCGTACGAGAAAGAGACGGAAGCACCATCTAGAGAAAGGCCCTACTTACGGTGAGGACATCCCCAAAGTAACTGCTCTTAAGGGGAATCCACATGAAGCGGTTTCTGGTGGGAGCTCCTCCGGAGGAGATGTCTCCGGCCGAAGAAACACTAAGGGGGCCGATGCTGAAAAAAAATACTGAAGAAGCTCTAACTCAGGATGCCCCAGTGAGTAAGATTGCATCCAGAGGGGCTTTTGCGAGGGCAGAGAACATTTCCACCGACATACAGAACAGAGAATTGCCCGGAAGTCAACGTTCTGAACATGTGTCGGTCAGAGCCACAAGCCCTAGTTCATCAAAACGCAGAGCCCAGCAGAAAGGCTACAAAACTAGAACTTTTGGGGGGGCTGGTTTTAGGGCCAGGACAAGAATGCCGAAGGCACTTTCAACACAAAGGATGAATACCTCTCCAGTTAGGGCCACTATTAATACAAACGGGGAAGATAGAGCCACAGAAGAGGGTCATTCCAAAAACCCAGCAGCTGGAGGCTCATTCCCTCGGTGCAACGGAACACCTGCATGTCCTAAACGATGTTTAGGAGACTTCCCATTTACTCCAACTCCGCTGTGCCCACAGGCTGGTGCTCAAAATCATACCCCCTCGGGCCTTGCGTCATTCCCTTTTCTGGAGGTGGTTCGAACATCAGGCACCTAACCGACACTACAGACGAACCCAGAACTGGGAGGACGATCCCAGTAATCATCGGGTGAGGGATATATGAGAATGATAGCATGCTGGTCTCTAAAAAGAGACAAAGTCAGCGCCTTCATCTGTCCTATGTGATATTCCCAAGTATGATAACAGTGGTCCTAGGTCAAGTGCCAGAGTGAGATCGAGTCGATTGGAAACTCGTTCTCTTTCCAACTTGCATTCCATCCCTAGGCATACGGCCGAGAAGGTGCTACCAACGCCCCTCCTGTCCCTGCTATTATTCAATGCTAGGTCTATTGTCAACAAAACTGCTACCCTCTCTGACTTTATTCTCGATCAAGCAGTGGACCTGGTTTGTATTACAGAGACCTGGATCCGTGAGGGTGATAACATTCCCTCACATGAACTGACACCTTCAGGCTTCCAGATATTTCAACAGCCACGGAGTGGGGGTCGGGGTGGAGGGGTAGCAATACTCTCCCGTGATTATTTTACCATCAAAGCTATTCCAACTCCAAAGATAGCCGGTATTGAGTGTGTTGGTGTGGTCCTGGCTAGCAGGGAATCCCTAGCCATTCTTGTAGTTTACCGCACGCCTGGGTCTCCGGGAGAGAGTCTGCTAAATTTATTAGATCTTGTGGCAGACTGGGTCCTGAAGTTCCCCAGACTTATTGTTCTGGGTGACTTTAACGTACATGTCGAGGCACTGCCATCTTCATCTGTGACTAAGGACCTAGTACCAACCTTTGAAGCTCTGGGGCTCTCACTACTCAAGACTCGCCCTACTCATCGGGCCAGCCACACCTTGGACCTGATTTTTAATATCGGAGTACAAACATCTCTATCTGCGGTAATTGATGTTCCCTGGTCTGATCACGCTGTCCTGAAGGCCCGGATTGAGATTCCATCTCTTCCTCCCCATCTTGCCACACCAATCTTTGCTCGGCCTAGGAGACTCATGGAACCTGCTAGGTTCTTGAATGCCCTTAAGGGCCTGGGAACTGCGTGCATCACTCTCAATGAGCTAGTCAACACCTGGAATGTCAGTTTGTTGGCTGCCTTGGATGAGATTGCCCCCAGACGCCTCCTTCGCCCTCACCGGAATCGCTTCCCCTGGTACACTAATGAGCTACAGACGATGAAGCAAGCACGAAAGCGGCTGGAACATCGGTGGCGACAGAAGCCCGACGAGGTGTCACTGTCCGCGTTCAAGGCTTTTTGCGGGTCCTACGAATCAGCCGTCAAGGATGCTAAAAAATCTTACAATTCCTCCTTAATAGCCTCTGCTAGATCGCGCCCAGCTCAAGTATTCAAAATCGTTCATGCTTTGACCAGTCCGGCTCCCTTAGTCCAAAACCCAGCAACCACGGCTCTTACAGCAGAGGCATTCCAGAAGTTTTTCACTGATAAAATCACCGTGCTTCGGCAGGAGCTGCCCCCTACAGCTGATACCGTAAGTGAGCTTGAGACTTTGTGGCCACTTAGTGGGCCTATCTTTGACCGATTTACTCCGCTTGACAAGGAAGATGTCGCTAGAATCCTGGCTGTTGCAAAACCAACCACCTGTTCCCTTGATCCATGTCCCTCCTGGCTGGTGAAGAGCTGCCTGGAAGGTCTACTCGATCCATTGAGTAATATCATCAATGGCTCTCTTGAACAGGGGGTCTTCCCGGACATCCTAAAAGAGGCAAGGGTTCGTCCCTTGCTAAAGAAGCCTAGCTTGGATCCCATGACCCTTGCCAACTATCGTCCTGTCTCCAACCTCCCATTCTTGGGTAAGATGATAGAGCGGGCTGTGCTGGGACAATTGCAACAATTTCTGGATGATACAGCCAGCCTGGACCCTTTCCAGTCAGGCTTCCGCCCTGGCCATGGGACGGAGACAGTCCTGGTTGCCATTACAGATGAACTTCGTCGCCAGTCTGATAGCGGCGGATCAGCGCTATTGGTACTTCTCGACCTTACCGCAGCGTTTGACACCGTTGACTACGATCTAATGATTCACCGTCTCGCCATGTCCGGAGTTCGCGGTCAGGCCCTCAATTGGTTCAACTCATTTCTGTGAAACCGGAGCCAATGCGTGGATTATATGGATCAAGTCTCTGACAGATCTCCCCTCCTATGTGGGGTACCCCAAGGTGCAATTCTCTCCCCTCTTCTCTTCAACATCTACGTTAGACCCCTTGCTAGCTTGGTTCAGAGTTTTGGCCTAGACTGCTATCAATATGCAGACGACACCCAACTCCTTCTGCGCTTGGAGCCTGGAGCAACGTCAATACCAGAAAATTTCACCTTATGTCTGGATGCTCTGTCGAACTGGCTACGTGCTAGTAGACTGAAGGTGAAACCGGCAAAGACTGAGATTCTCTGGCATGGCCGTTCAACTGGTCTGACCCACTTGCTACCCACCTTCGATGGTGCTGCCCTATCTCCTTTGCCCACCGTTAAGAGCCTGGGTGTAGTTTTAGATTCGCAGCTGACAATGGAAGCTCAGGTCGCTGCTGCCAGCAAACAGGCCTTTTTCCATCTACGACAAGCGAGGCAACTGGCACCCTATCTATCTGATGAGGCTCTGGCAACAGTCATCCATGCCACGGTCACATCTAGGCTGGACTATTGCAACGCCCTGTATGTTGGGCTTCCGATGTCCACGACTCGAAAGCTCCGTATTGTTCAGAATGCAGCAGCCAGGCTACTCACAAGAACACCCATGAAATGCCACATAACACCAGTGCTGCAGCATCTGCATTGGCTTCCAACTGATTACCGTGGTCTATATAAAATGCTAGTCCTGACTTTTAAAACTCTTTATGGCCAGGGCCCATCGTATCTTAGGGACCGTCTCTCCTTCTCCCATCATTGGAGGTCGCAACGATCATCCCAACGAGACAGACTCTATGTACCGGGTCCTAGAGAAGTGCACTTGGAAAGGACCAGGTGCAGAGCTTTTTCTGTTTCTGCCCCTGCCTTATGGAATGCCTTGCCTGCCTATATGAGAGCCATGCATGTGTTGGGGCCTTTTACCCTAGCACTCAAGACATGGCTCTTTACTAGAGCTTTTAATCTATTTTAATATTTTTAAATCAATATTTGCATGTATGTATTTTTATCCTTTACAATTTTATCTTGTAAATCGCCTAGAGCATCGTGGATGGAGGGCGATTAATAAGTAATTAAATGATGATGATGATGATGAGAAACCCAAAACAGAAAGACTTTACTTATTATTCAAATAGGCATAAATCCTGGTCAAGGATCGATATGATTTGGTCATCTAAAATATTAACTACAAAAATAAATTAATTAAAGATCATGTCCAGAGATATGTCAGATCACAGTCCGCTAATTATGGAAATTAATTTTAAAAATACTATTCAAAAGTGGAGATTAAATGATAATATGATTAAAAAGGAACAAGATATTGAAAAAGTTAAAGATATGACTAAGGAATACTTTAAGTTTAATGATCTACCGGAAACCACCCCCAAAACTATATGGGACGCATATAAGGCAGTTGCCAGAGGTTTTTTCATTCAACAAAAAGCAATGAAAAATAAAATTAAAAACCAAAAATTGAAAGAATTACAAATAGAGATTGATATAAAAGAAAAAGAATTAAAAGCCAACCCATAAAATAAGAAAATAATAAAACAGTTAGGGATATTAAACAATCAAAAGGGAAATTGGGAATTAGAAAAATTAGCTAACCAATTAAAATGGACAAAACAATATAGATATGAAAATGCTAATAGGCCAGGTAAGTGGCTGTCAAGATTAATAAGGAAAAAAAAGGATGCACAACAATTTTTAAAAATAAAAACACAAGACAGGGAAGTAAATACAGATGAAGAGATAAAATAGGAATTTTAAAAATTCTATAAAAATCTTTACGAAAAAGACCAAATTAGTCAAGAAAAGATAGTAGAGTACCTGTGCCAGCAAAAATTACGAAAGATTACAGGTGAACAAAGATTGAATTTAAATAAGGAAATAGAAATGGAAGAAATTAAACAGGCAATAAAAGATTTAGAAGCGAACAAAGCTCCATGTCCTGATGGATTCATAGCAGGCTTCTATACAATTGAACAGAAAGAGGTACTTCAATTTTTTTTAAAAAAAAATAATGAATTTGGGCCTAACAGAAAAGAATATACTGGATACCTGGAAAGAAGCAGAAATTATAATGATACATAAAGAGGGAAAGGACCCAAGTGATGTGAGAAACTATCGCCCAATCTCATTATTAAATACAGATTATATTTTTTAACAAAAATATTAGCTAATACATTAACAGAATTTCTACAAATATGGATTGCAGAAGACCAAACTGGGTTTTTACCAAATCGAAGCACAAAAGATAATGTTAAAATTATAGTTGATGCAATTGAATATTATGATCAGAACTGTCAAAAAGAGGTGGGCTTTCTATCGCTGGATGCGGAGAAAGCCTTTGATAAGCTCAATTTGGATTTTGTAAAATTATTATTAAAAGAATTGGATATAGGTATACAATTTTTAAATGGAATTCAGGCAATCTTTGATCAACAAAAAGCTAAATTAAGGGTCAATGGCCAAATAGCCAATCCCCACTTATTTTTATTTTGGCACTAGAAATTGTGTTAAGATCAATGGAAACTCAAAAGGTATCAAATTGGACAAACAAGAAATTAAAATCCGTGCATTTGCGGACGATATAATTTGTATAGTGGAAAATCCAAAATCTAAAATTAAAGATTGGCTAAATAAAATTGAAGAATTTGGTAAGTTAGCAGGAGTTCGAAATGGTGATCTTAATAAATAATATATCATCAGAAGGCCAAGAAGTATTAAAGAAGATTTCCGGCCTAGAAATAGTTTAAAAAAATTAAGTATTTAGGTATTTGGGTAGGGACAAAAAATAATCAATTGCTGGAGTTAAATTACGGGGCAAAGTGGAAAGAAATAAAAAAAGATTTAGAAAATTTGAAAAGTTTAAATCTGTCCCTACTAGGAAGAATAGCAACTGTTAAAATGAATGTTTTACCTAAGCTACCCTATTTATTTCAGAATATACCCATTATTAGAAACATGAAATTATTTAATGATTGGCACAAAGAAATAAGTAAATTTATATGGAAAAACAAAAAACCCAGAATTAAATTTGTGACAATGATTACCCCAAAATCAAAAGGTGGATTTGGCCTTCCGTATTTTAAATTATATCATGAAGATTGCACATTAGATTGGATTCAGGATTGGGTAAGATTAGATAAAGCAAAAATACTAACATTGGAAGGATATGGTTTGAGGAGAGGTTGGCATGGTTATTTATGGTGTGACAAATTTAAAATTGAAAAAAACTTCGGCAATCACTTCATTAGATTGTCCCTAATTAAAACATGGACAAAATATAAAAGATCTATGAAAAAACCCCGCTTTGGTTTTCCCATTAGAAGCACATCAGAGGAGACTCTTAGGCTGGAATAATTGGCCGACATATAGAGAAATTTTAAAGAGACCAATTATAAATGAAGGGACACCTCAAATTAAGGAGTTGAAGGAGATCCAAAAAGATTATAACAACGTATCTTAGTTCCAGTATTTACAGATTAAAGAAAGTTTTAAGAATGATAAAGAAGTGGGATTTAATATGAGTAATGGGTTTTGGGACAATCTACTCCAAAGAAATAAAAAAAATCTAACTGTATTATATAATAAATTAGTGGATTGGGCTACAGAATCAGAAGTTGTCAAAGAGTCGATGTTAAAATGGTCAAGGGATTTAGGTAGGCCAATCCTTATGAGTGAATGGGAAGAAATTTGGATCAAAAAAATTAAGTATTGTCTAGCAACAGACCTCAAAGAAAATTGGTTGAAAACAATTCACAGATGGTATTTAACACCAAAAAAAATTGGCTTGATATACAAAAATGTGGATAATAAATGTTGGAGGTGCAAGGAGCAAGTAGGTTCATACTGTCATATGTGGTGGGGTTGTAAAGATATAAAAAAAATATTGGAAAGCAATTAATATTGAATGTGGGAAATTTTAAAAAACAAAATTGGAATGTAAGCCAGATTCTTACTTGCTTGGATTATACCCCTTACAAGATAGTGAAGGGAAAGATAAAATGAAAAATAAAGAGAATGTAGAAATTTTTTTCACATTTTTAGTAACTGCAGTGAGATTAGTGATAGCGAGATATTGGAAAGGATCAATTATCCCTACTAAAGAAATGTGGTTAGAAAAAGTAATAGAGATTAAAAATATGGATAAACTGACTTATTTGATTAAAAAAAATACTGGACGAGCCATGAAGGAAACAGACTGGTCGAGCTTTGAAGATTATATACAAGAAGAAATAAGAAGATGACGGACAAACAGATACAGCTAGAAGACAGAAGAGTGGAAGTCTACCACCCCCACCCCCCATTCCCCAGATAGGTAACTTTCCCTTTCTTTCCCTCTTTTCCTTTCTCTCCCCTCCCCAAAGACCTTCCCCCATCTGCAACTCCCTCCTCCTCTCACATATAGATAGAAATTTCACTTCCTCCCTTCCCCTGTTACCCAAAAGGAGTAGACCCCCTCCCTACTTCCCTCATCCCCACCCTATCCATTTACCTACCCATGCTTACCCTACTTTTCCCTTTAGATACACGATTGTAATAAACTTCAATAAAAAATATTTTTAAAAAAAGAGAAGCACAGGTAACATCCTGTATCATCTGTCAGTGTGCCTGTAACAGAATCAAATGGAGAATCAACTCCATTATATAACTCAATTGGGAATACCTTCTAGATACAAACTTGGCCCCAAGTCATGGTCTGAAAGAGAACATGAAAAAGTTTCTGTTAGCCTAAATTTCCCTGATAGGCTACAGACAAGAAATGGGCCACGTTGGGGAATAGATGCAGGCCAAAAGATAACTTTTCAAATGACGGGTATGAAGATACATGAGAGAACAATCTTACTTAAGCACCTATGCAGATCAAATCTTATCAATATTTGCACAGAAGACCACCTGAGAATGGCCAATGCCATAATGCATCCAAAGGACAGAAATCTAATAGACACATGATACAATGATAGATGAAAGTCAGAATGATGTGGTGGCTTAAGCACTGAGCTACAACTCTGGAGACAAAAGTTCAAATTCCGACTTAGCCATAGAACCCCACTAGGTGACATTGAACTAGTCACTCTTTCTCAGGTTCAGAAGGAGGCAAAATAAAAAAAAAACCTCTGATCTAATATTGCCAAGAAACTCCTGTGATAGAATTGCCAAAAGTTGGAAAATTGTAATGGTTCAGTTTCATTCCTAATTGTTTAGAAGGTTAAGATTTAGCATTGATTTTGAGATGTTATATGCGTCAAATAGAGTTCATCTATAGTTCAGTGTTTTCCCTTCCACTTTTTTTGTCTTATTTCATTGCTTAAATTGTATTGATTGAAGTATTTGATCTAACATGTACATGCACACACTTTTACTCTACCAGAATTCAGCATGTTTTATCCCCAAATGTGCTGTTTTTAATGTGAAATAATTTACTATTACTCCATATGGTCAGGTAGCTTGCTATATAGGGAGTATGTCCCATTGGATTCAAGAGGATTGACTTCTGAGGAGACATTTATAAAGTTCTTCTGGGATTATATTGATTTTAATGCGTGTGCAGACTCTTTTGTGAGGGGAGGTTAAATTAATATACTATCTTAAGCTATATTAAATAATAATGCTGTGAAACTGAGTAAAAATTCCATTGAGGGGATGATGTAGCGCTGCCTGGAGATCATCAACAAACCTTCACTGAGAAATCTGGAAGAAAAATCATTCATAGGGCTATGCGTCTTATTTTGCTGTTAGAGCTGTCAGGTCTAGCTATTCCAATAATGTGAACCTGACCAGAATATAATAAAAACAAACTGAGGGAAAGCACATACATAATATATGTGTGCATAGATAAATATATACTTCCCAGCTGGAAATATTTCATTTTGATATATATGCATGATATCCCTTAAGGGGTTTATTTCAAATCTGAAATAGATATACAGAATTTATGATCAAAGTGCTCAGGCATTCCTCTTGTGTCCTCTGATACACCCTTGAAAGAATTGGTTAACAAATCCTAATCGTGAAAGATTCACCACTATGTAAACACTTCACTGAATGTTTCTTTAAGGTATGGTGAGAGATTTAAGACATCAAAACATGCATTCAGTGAAAATAATTAAGGTATATTTACTTTGAATATATATATATATATATATATATATATATATATATATATATATATATATATATGTGAAATGACTGCTAAAACTAACAATGGTGGTAGTGGTGGTAGTGATGATGATGATGTTGCTATTATTACTTTTTTAGTTTTCCTTAATTCTCAGGAAATTTATCTAAGGTGGTGTTGATTGCTGTGGACCTCCCTTTTTTTCTTGTAGTGTGCATTGTCAACTATTGGAGACTCTAGAGCTCCTGCAGTCTTCTGCTGGGTGAAAATGTGACATTCTGGAGATAAAAAGCCCTAGACTTGATGACTTTCTTTATGAAGCAGTGTTTTCCTTGTCTCAGAGTCTGACCAACCCCAATGATGCCATTATCTGAGAACTATTTTATGGAGGAGGGAACAAGAAAAATGCAACTGGATGGAAAATAAAAGAGACCGAGGGTAGAGGAATAAAAGGGATGGGGAAGAAGGGAGAAGACAAATGTAATTCAAACTGGAAAGGAAGGAAAAGGAAGAAGACTATTACGCCAACTTGCTAATGTGTATATGTATGTGTAAGAGAAATCCCTTGGAAGAAAACCTTTGCAAAAGTTGGTTTGCAAAGGGAACTCTGCAGAGGAGCTCTTTTTGCAGAGGCAAGGCCACGCCTAAAACAATGTATCTATTTCTGGCAGGTGGCTGGGAATGTCAGTTGGTATTTGAGCTTGCTAGAGAGAGCACTGGGAAGAAAGGCTCTCTAGCTACTATGCTGTATATATTGATGCTGATTGATTAGGTTATTGATCTTATGCATCTACATGGACATTGTATGATTACAGAACTGTTTGATATTTCAACTCTACAAGCAAGAGTAAAGTTTCCTTTGTTCATTTCTATTCCTCTGCCTGGTCTGAGTCTTTTGCACATGGTGTTATCTGGATGCTACTGATTCCGCTGCTATACTCTCACCTGGTAACAAAGACAACAAGCTGAGTATGGTTGAAGGGAGAAAACAATTGCAATTAGAGATGTAAGTAAGGGTAGATGTATTTGAGATCAGTGAGAAGAAAGATGCAAAAAATATTAGCAAAGAGTTGTGGCAGGTAACTGAAGAAAGAGCAATAATGAATGAAAGAGAGGGACAATGGAATGGGGCAGGAAATGTGTAGACAGATAAAGAGGATGGAAGAGAGAAAGTGGCCAGGTGAACAAAACCACAATCTATATTGGTTGGGATGAGCAACACACAATAAAAATAAGCACTTTCTTTTTTAACTTGAGATTCCTTTCATGAAGTCTGGAAGAAATCAGAAGGGCCACAAGGTACTAAGACTTGGGTTCTCTCACTTGTGTGCCTACACAAATATTTATCTACAAAGAAACACTTTCTCCTTTTAAAAAAACTGGGAAAAATTACTGACCATGCTGGTTGGGATAGTTTAGGAATTGTAGTCCAACCACATAGCTTTTTGAACTGCTGTTCCAATTCAGCAATGAAAATCTTATCTATGCTATTTCTTACATAGAAATCAAATTGGGGACAATAGTAGATACAAGTAAGAGTTTTACTTTATAGACAAAAATATTTGAATACCCCATGTACCAAGTGAGGAAAGAGGGAATGACATGATAGCAATGCCACTCAATACAAATTGCCTTCCATATTTGCAGATTTAATTTTTTTAGATTTGATTAGTTGTGGATTTGATTAATATTTTCCCATTAAGAGTCTCTGGTCTAGGTCCTCCAAGATTATTTTATGATCAACATTTCATTTAAAAACATTTAACTAAAGGAATGGGATTATATTAGGCTTCTCCGATTGATGGAAAAAATGTTTCAATTCTCGTTTCTAAAGTAGGGGGTGCCGGCTCTTCAATATAGAAATTATTTCTTAATTTTTCACCCAAAATTTTCGGATATTTCCGAAAATTCGTAATGTTTCTAAAATGTTTCTAAAATGGTGGACGCGCATGCGCAATCGCCAAAAAACAGGAAACCGGGGGGGACTTTTCTGGGTGTCTCCCACCCTCATTTCTTGAGCTATTCTCATCAAATTTGGTACAGTGGGAGAACACATTCCACACTCTTTGCTCAACAAATTGCAGAATGTTTCCTGTCTCCTATGATTTTTGGTGAATTTTCCTAACTTTTTATAATACACTATTTTTCAATATTTGAAGAAACCTGTTCCTGGTTTGAAAGTCTTATTTCCTGTTCAATTGGGTTCTTATCACTGTAAAAGTTCCTCTTCTACTTGTGTAGACTTTGGATTAGAAATGCAGCACACGCCAAGCAATGCCTTGACAGGATTGGCAACGTCCTTTGGAAACTATAAATTGCCTTTGAACCTTTTGATCAATGGTGCCACTGGCTGACCTTGTGATTGCAAAAATGAAACTCTGGTTGAGGACTTTGGATTAGAAATGCAGCACACACCAAGCAATGCCTTGACAGGATTGGCAACGTCCTTTGGAAACTATAAATTGCTGTGGGCCCTCTATTGAATCAAATCAATGTCTGACTTTGTGATTGCAGAAATAAAACTCAGCCCGAGGCTTGGGAATAGAAATGGAGCGTGAGGGAAGCAATGCCTTGGCGGGTGCCCCACGTCCTTTGGAAACTATTTCTTCCAATGTACCCTTTAGGTTTGAAAACAATGTGTGTCTTGGTGATTGCTGCAATAACACTCAGCCAGGGGGCTTGGGATTACAAACGGAGCGGGAGGGAAGCAATGCACTTGCAAGAACGCAGACGTCCTTTGGAAACTATTATTTTCAAGTCCCCCCCCCCTTTCAGGATCGCAAAGAAGGGCTGATGTGGTGATTGCTAAATTCCAAAAAAGAAAACAGAAAGGCAAAGGGACTCCCTCTGGAGTAGAAAAGTAAAGCACCCCAAGCTCTGCACTTGCAGGAACGCAGACATCCTTTGGAAAACAAAAGTTCCCTAAAGCCACAGCAAGGACTCTGCCCCAAGCCCCCAGCCAATTTCCCCCCCAAAAAACATAATATCGAACCAGCAACAACAGAAACACTCTACCCCCAGTCACTTGGCCCTCTCTCCTCCAAGCAAGCAAGCAGCTTCCCAGCGCGCGCGAAACACCCTCTCTCCTCGGTATCCCAACCCATAATGGCTTAGCTCAGTTGGGGAGGGGATTTTTATAGAGATCCTCCACGTGGACGCGGAGGATGCTAGCCCCCACCTTTTTCAGCCATTGTGGAAGTCTCTGATTGGCCAGGGAGCGGTAGCCATGTTAGGCTGCGCTAGGCTCCCATTCATGTTAGGTTGCAGAAACAAAAGAAAAAATAATTTTTTTAAAAAAAATATATTAAAAAAAAATTTTGAAGGAAAAAATTTAACGAAAATTTTAAGAAACAATTAGAGAATGGGCCAACGATGGTTCGAATTACATTGCCAGTTGCGCCCAGGGAAAACGTTTCAATACTCATTTCAAAAAATGAGAACAATCTGAAATAATTACGAAACGAGAAACATAATGAATATTTGGACAACCCTAGATTATATATTTTGAAAGATCTTAGGATTCATTTATTAATGCCCTTCAACTGTGATCTAAAAATCAAAATATTGGTCAAGAAATGATTGGGTGGAATCTTTTTTTCCCCCTTGTTTTTGCCCATAGTATTCAATGCCTGCAGACTGAGATACTGTGGAAACTTTCCAATAAAAACATTGGAGTGGGAAACTTCTGATTACCTTTGGGTAATATGTAATTAATGATGCTAGGGAAAATGCAAGAAAAACAGAAGAGGGGCCGACCGAGGGCAAGATGGATGGATGGTATCGTTGAAGTGACTGGCTTGACCTTAAAGGAGCTGTGGGTGGCGACGGCTGTCAGGGAGCTCTGGCCTGGGCTGATCCATGAGGTCACAAAGAGTCAGAAGCGACAGAACTAATAAACAACAAAATATGCAATTGAGATCTCTAGAGTAAAGCTGCCATAATTTTCCTCAATCCAAAGATGGGGAAAGTAGATAGTAAAAGCATATAAAAACCTGGGCCCTTGATTTATAGCCTGTGAAGGATTTCAGAAACTCATCATCATCATCATCATTTAATTAATATTAATATTAATCGCCCTCCATCCACGATGCTCTAGGCGATTTACAAGATAAAATTGTAAAGGATAAAAATACATACATACAAATATTGATAAAATTAACATAGATTAAAAGCTCTAGTAAAGAGCCAGGTCTTGAGTGCTAGGGTAAAAGGCCCTAACTCATGCATGGCTCTCATATAGGGCGGCAAGGCATTCCATAAGGCAGGGGCAGAAATAGAAAAAGCTCTGCGTCTGGTCCTTTCCAAGTGCACTTCTCTAGGACCCGGTACATAAAGTAAGTCTCGTTGGGATGGTCGTTGCGACCTTCGATGATGGGAGAAGGAGAGACGGTCTCTAAGGTACGATGGGCCCTGGCCATAAAGAGTTTTAAAGGTCAGAACTAGCATCTTATATAGACCACGGTAATCAGTTGGAAGCCAATGCAGATGCTGCAGCACTGGTGTTATGTGGCATTTCATGTGTGTTCTTGTGAGTAGCCTGGCTGCCGCATTCTGAATACGGAGCTTTCGGGTCGTGGACATCGGAAGCCCAACATACAGGGCGTTGCAATAGTCCAGCCTAGATGTGACTGTGGCATGGATGACTGTTGCCAGAGCCTCATCAGATAGATAGGGTGCCAGTTGCCTTGCTTGTCGTAGGTGGAAAAAGGCCTGTTTGCTGGCAGCAGCTTCCATTGTCAGCTGCGAATCTAAAACGACACCCAGGCTCTTAACGGTAGGCGAAGGAGATAGGGCAGCACCATCGAAGGTGGGTAGCAAGTGGGTCAGGCCAGTCGAGCGGCCATGCCAGAGAATCTCAGTCTTTGCCGGGTTCACCTTCAGTCTACTAGCACGTAGCCAGTTCGACAGAGCCTCCAGACATAAGGTGAAATTGTCTGGTATTGACATTGCTCCAGGCTCCAAGCGCAGAAGGAGTTGGGTGTCGTCCGCATATTGATAGCAATCTAGGCCGAAACTCCGAACCAAACTAGCAAGGGGTCTAACGTAGATGTTGAAGAGAAGAGGGGAGAGAATTTCACCTCGGGGTACCCCACATATGAGGGGAGATCTGTCAGAGACTTGATCCATATACTCCATGCATTGGCTCTGGTTTCGCAGAAATGAGTTGAACCAATTGAGGGCCTGACCGCGAACTCCGGACATGGCGAGACGGTGAATCATTAGATCGTAGTCAACGGTGTCAAACGCTGCGGTAAGGTCGAGAAGTACCAATAGCGCTGATCCGCCGCTATCAGACTGGCGACGAAGTTAATCCGTAATGGCAACCAGGACTGTCTCCGTCCCATGGCCAGGGCGGAAGCCTGACTGGAAAGGGCCAAGGCCGGCTGTATCATCCAAAAATTGTTGCAATTGTCCCAGTACAGCCCGCTCTATCATCTTACCCAAGAATGGGAGGTTGGAGACAGGACGATAGTTGGCAAGGATCATGGGATCCAAGCTAGGCTTCTTTAGCAAGGGACGAACCTTTGCCTCTTTTAGATTGTCCGGGAAGACCCCCTGTTCAAGAGAGCCATAGATTATATTACTCAATGGATCAAGTAGACCTTCCAGGCAGCTCTTCACCAGCCAGGAGGGACATGGATCAAGGGAACAGGTGGTTGGTTTTGCAACAGCTAGGATTCTAGCAACATCTTCCTTGTCAAGCGGAGTAAATGGGTCAAAGATAGGCCCACTAAGCGGCCACAAAGTCTCAAGCTCACTTAAGGTATCAACTGTAGGGGGCAGTTCCTGCCGAAGCACGGTGATTTTATCAGTGAAAAACTTCTGAAATGCCTCTGCTGTAAGAACCGTGTTTGCTGGGTTTTGGACTAAGGGAGCCGGACTGGTCAAAGCATGAACGATTTTGAATACTTGAGCTGGGCGCGATCTAGCAGAGGCTATTAAGGAGGAATTGTAAGATTTTTTTGCATCTTTGATGGCTGATTCGTAGGACCTGCGAAAAGCCTTGAAAGCGGACAGTGACACCTCGTCGGGTTTCCGTCACCACCGATGTTCCAGCCGCTTTCGTGCTTGCTTCGTCATCCATAGCTCGTTAGTGTACCGGGGGAGGGATTCTGGTGAGGGTGAAGGAGGCATCTGGGGGCAGTCTCATCCAAGGCAGCCAACAAACTGACATTCCAGGTGTTGACTAGCTCATTGAGAGTGACGCACACAGTTCCCAGGTCCTTAAGGACATTCAAGAACCTAACAGGTTCCATGAGTCTCCTAGACCGAGCAAAGATTGGTGTGGCAGGATGGGGAGGAGGAGATGGAATCTCAATCCGGGCCTTCAGGACAGCGTGATCAGACCAGGGAACATCAATTACTGCGGATAGAGATGTTCGTACTCACTAAGCTTGTTAGCCCCTCTTCCCACCTTAAATTCTTGGCCTGGCTTTTATTTATTTATTATTTATTTGTGACATTTATATCCGGCCCTTCTCACCCTGAAGGGGACTCAGGGCAGTTTACAAGTATATATACATACAATATATCATATTATAAGACTATATTGTAATATTATTAGTAATATTGCATGTAATATAAATATACAATTATACCATAGTTCACCATCTAAACTACAGGGTAGGTCATTAGGAGTTTTTGGCTCAGAGCCTAATGGAGTAGCGAATTCATTCTAAACTTTGAAGGCGCTATCCCATACCCTAGAATAGGCACGCTGCTATCAGAATACCTGTAAAGCTCCTAGGCAGCGCGAACACTGGGAACCAACACGGAGGCCAAAAAACAATCTAATATCTTTATTAAAGCAATAAAAGTTTCAAACAAAAACAAGCAGAATAGATAGACAAGCAGTTGACCTTTTAGGAAAGATCAAAGTTAGTCCAAAAAATGAAAGTCTTATGTCCAATATTAGAGTCCAAAGTCCAATAACCGAAACACACTCAAACTTAATGGAAGTTTGAGTGGGGAAAGGAGCAAAGTTCCTTAGGAAAATACTTGAAGTAATAGTCCAGAGCAAGGATTCAAGGCAAGGCTAAGGCTGCTCGTGATGGATCTGAAATGCATAACAAACTTGGCAAGGGACGAGATGCAACGCCTGGTCTACTCGAGAGTAAGCGCGCCAGCAGGCCGCTTGGAAGCTCAGGATCAAGAGACAATGTATTCTTCAATCAGAGATTCTCTGCGCAGAACTTTTATTGAAGTCCAAGAGCTTCCCCAAAGCAGGTGCTTGACTCCCCAAATCTTCCCAAGAGAAACGAGCTGCTAACAACGAGGTGCCAGATGCTTGCCTCCCCAATTCTTCCCAAGAGAACTGGCTCAGCCACAATCGCCTCGCTCTGCTAATCTCACACTTCTCCTTAAACTTTGTCTTTGAGAGCAGTCTGTTTTGAAAGTAGCCCTTCTATCAAACTCTAAACTCTCCGGAGATCCGGGAAGAGCCAGCAACATCTCAAAGGCATTCCTAATTGGCTCTGGCACGGCAGTGTCAACAGGAGACATCTGGAAAGGGATTGAATCTTGCTGAGGTGGGAAAAAATCCAAATCCTCTTCAGTTTGATCAGCAATGGCTGCGGGATCAGGGGCCAAAGGTGCCTGAGACATCACAATACCCATCAATGTTTCAGCAGTGGTTTCACTAAATCATTAAGCATGGGCATTCCAAATGTATTAGCATACTATGAAACCATCCAAATCAAATTAACGCATAACAACAATGTAGGTTTTTGCCTAGGAGCTGAATGTAATGATTGAAATACATCTTAGGTTCAAAGTCTCCCCTTTTGGAGCTATCAATGTAAGCATATCAAAATGATTAAGAAGCTCTTCTATCCATTCTTGTACCTCTCCCCATTCCTCATATATTTGCAATAAAAATTATACAGAAAAAAGAACCTCTTCTTGCAAAACTTTATCCCCGATCTGACAAACGTAAATGGATAAAATATGATACCTCCATCTCTGTTGATATATCTATTGTCCACATCCTTGTTTTATTATGTCAGTTTTTCTACACTTAAAAAGTGGGACATAATGGGTCTGTATAGAATAAATCTCATTATTAGATTAAGAGGCAGTGGGGGGCAATTGTTGGCAGTTGGTCTTAAATACATGAATTTCTACAGCTAATCTCATCTAAAATTAAATAATAAAGCCTTAAAGTAAATCTGACACACCATTTTGTTTATTATCTAGATAATAGATAGATAATAAATAGTGTGTTGCCCTCACCCTCACTTTCTCAACCTTGGGAAGCTTCCCAGGCTAGGCCGGAAAAGACTCACCTGGCGGCATGCGTGAGGGAGTGAGAGAGAGAGAAGTAGAGGGAGAGAAGGAAGGAAAGAAACACCAGCACATTGCCCTCGCCAGTGCTTTTTTTGCCTTGGGAAGCTTCTCAGGCCAAAGCGGAGAAGACTCACTTGGCAGCATGCTCAAGGGATCGAGAAATAGAGAGAAGAGGGAGAGAAGGAAAGAAAGGAGGCCATTGTGCTCACGAGTGCTTTCTCGGTATTGGGAGGCTTCCCATGCCAGGGCGCAGAAGACTCACCCGACAGCACATGTGAGCGAATGAAAGAGGAGAGTCTATTCTTCTTCTTCTTCTTCTTCTTCTTCTTATTATTATTATTATTATTATTATTATTATTATTATTATTACTATTATTATTATTTTATTATTTGAAACACAACAAGATGAGTCCACAGCAGACATTCTGCTGGCTGTTGTATTGGATCACACGTCAGACATTTCATTATTATTATTATTATTATCATCATCATCATCATCATCATCATCATCATCATCATCTCTCATTGCCACACATCAGTTGTAAGGACCTGTTTAGTCCCCCAAAGTTGTTGTTGTTGTTGTTGTTGTTGTTGTTGTTATTGTTGTTGTTGTTGCTGCTGCTGTTGTTGTTGTTGTTGTTGTTGTTGTTATAGCCTTTAGAGACAGTTTCTTCAAGAATGTTTATAGCCTGGATTTTCATAGCAATGTAACTCTTACCACAAGAAAATTGTAGTTTGGTGAGGCATCAGCACTATTTGTCAGAGAAAATCTTGTAAAACTTTAAATCCCATAATATCAAAGCACTGATTCATAGAAGTTAAAGTGGTGTCATTTATTCAACAGTATAAATGCATCTTAAAAACAGATAAGCTTTTAATGATGGAAAATGAATGCAGGTGGGAATGTAGGATATGCCTTTCCATCAAACATGGAACAGAGAGAATAAATTCATACATAAATGCAACTGAATATATTCATCTCTCCCACGGCTGCTTCATAAAGCTTCAATTCAGTAGCCACTTGATGGGGGAAAAACCCTCCCTATTCAATGAAATTGTTAGGCATACAGTATAATACTTTCAAACAGGAAAGAACTTCTTATGATGACTGCATTGATTCAAACCTACTTTTAATATCATTATAAAGTCATATATTCCTGGGGCTTCCTCACTTTGTCAGATGTTCACTACTGTACTTATACCACTGGCTTGCACACATGATTGAGTTTTTGGCTTCCTTTATATACTCTTTCATATAGAAAAAAGGAAATTGTACCCCCACACACACACCTCCCATAAATTATATTATTTACCTTTCTGGAGTACAATGCTTGGCACCAAACATTGTGAAGAAAATACATTTAATTTCCTTTGATGCCATTACAATAGACTAGGTTCAGACTTGGGTTCAGGAGAATGAAGGAGACATTCCATGACGTTTTTCTCATTCTGTGGCATTTTCATTTGCACATGGCATGCATATGTCCATGTAACTGTAGGGCTTTTGTTCTCCCTTCCTCCACCCCTTTCCTAGATAGTAGGCATGGAAAGAATATGCAAAAACAATTGTTTTTTAAAATGTTCATCTCGAGGCAACAAGTTGAATCCAGAACTGACATGAAACACAGTTCATGACATATTGTGCATAACACTCATGCATCTTTTATGTGGAAAATGCTGTTATCTTTGCAAAAATACTGCATCTGACTTTTATACAAAACAAGCCCTGAGCTGTCAAGTTCCAACTATTGCATTTGCTAAATATGAAACAAGATTTTATGCCCAGAAAGTGCTGGTTCCTATGCCAAAAAAGTTGTTTTCTGTACAAAAAAATGCCATATGCAAATTTTACGCAGAACAAGTCCACAACTACAAAAAGTCTGCAAAAACAGCAGCATTCATGAACAAAATTAGCAATTAATTATATTTCTTCCATACATTCACAAACATGTATGCATGTCTGAATTGCTATCCCTCTATGTATGCCTACCATTGTTTATGGTAATGAAGAAGAAATTATTACACTGGAGTATTCATCATTCCTTAGGACTCTCCACAATCCTGAATATTGTGGATGGGTGTTACACTTCAGTATCTGCAGAATCATTATATATTATGTATGATAACTAAGATGTGTTTACTATTATGTCTTGGCAATGATCTTAACAAGGCTTTCTTTCTACTGGTGTTACGAGTAAACATCTGATATCCAATTGTAATGTGGAGTTCATTCTTCTGAGATCTGCTAAAGCCAGGGATTCAGAAGCAAGGGAGCAGCTGAAATATTTAAGGACTAGGGGAGAGAGAGACTTATAAAGAATTGTATGAGTCTTCCTCCCCAGTTTGACTGGGAAGTGAAATAGTGTAAGGGAGGAGACTTTTTAGTCTTTTAAATGTTTTAGACCAGGATTTGTTAAATTTTAGATCATGACCCCATTTAGAATCCCCTAATTTAACCTGGGGGTCACAAACATTGTGTATCTTATCACCTAGTAACTGTTTTAGATATTTTTGTGAATTTATGTAGAAAAGGGAAGCCAACAGAGTATATTCTGCCATTTGAGACTGCAAACCAAATATTTATTTATTTATTTATTTATTTATTTATTTTATATATATCTCTTCTCCCCCAGGGGGACTTAGAGTGGTTTTACACAATGGCAGAATTAAATGCCACATATAATACAACAAGTAGTAAAAATCAAACATAAAACGCAAATAAAAGCCGGTATCCAAATCAAATTAAAACAATTAAAACCATGTGACCATTACAAAAGGGAAAGTTTCGAGCCAGAGTCAGAGCCAGTCTGTGTTCGAATTAATATTAATTCATAGAATCCATCAGGTCATATCAGCTCATATCTTCGGATGGCCAAATGCTTGATCCCACAGCCAGATCTTCGGCTGCTTCCTGAAAGACATGAGGGGGCTTCCCTAATCTCCTTTGGCAAGGAGTTCCATAGCCATGGAGCCACCACCAAAAAAGCTCTGTCTCTTGTTCCCACCAACGCATGTGTGACGGCGGCGGGACCAAGAGCAGGGCTGTGATGAGTCATGGGCCATGTAGTCCCGTTCCTGGCACTGTTGTGCTAGATGAAGAGGAAAACTTGGGTTTTTCACCGTTTCAGTCAGAATTGGAACTTTCCCAGCCAGATTTGGAAACCTTGCACCTGCAAGAGATTTGTCTTCCAGAAGTCTGTCAAACAAGCCCTGAACCTAAATCTCCTACGTTTTCTCGCCATGAGTTTTGTAAACAACAGAGGGGAGTTCAAGCGGCCTCTCGCAGGAGTGCGAGGATAGCTGCTAAGCATTCAGCTGATTAAGTCTGCTTTCCATGTGAAACTTTAAGGAGTCACACATCTGGACTCAGAGAATAGCTTTCGTTTCTGGTTCTCCAGAGAACTGCTCTTTGGCGGGAAAACGGGACCCTATTTAGGTGTTTTACCCACAAAGGGATCTTGCGGAGTCAATTCGTCAGCTACCGGAGTAGCGTGTGTGGACAGCTACTCCGTTTCCAAGCCTCGTTCCTGTTTCAAGCCTTGTTCCCGATTTCAAGCCTTCGTTTCCAGCCTTGTTTTACTCTCCGGATCTTGCCTTGTTTTCCGGACCTCGCCAAGTAATTCCACGGATCCTATTCTTGCTCCTCGTTTCCTTGTTGCCTTGAATCAAGCCTTGTGTTCCAAGAATCAAGTTATTTCCTAGCCTTGCTCAAGTTCATGGACTAAAGGACCTTGTCATCTCCCCTCACTTGCTTGGCAAGTGAGTGTTTCGGTTATTGGATTACAACCTTGGACCTTAATATTTCATATTGGACATTGTTTCTTTGGACTAATTTTGACCTTTCCTGAAAGGTCTACTCCTGGACTAATTCATACGCTTGCTTTTATTAACTTTATATATTTCCTTAATAAAGATATTAGATAGATTCTGGCTTCTGTGTATGGTTATTGGTGCTCTGCTGCCTGGGTCGTGACAAGGGCCTCGCTCTAAGATCTTAATCTGCAGGACGGCTCATGGGGGAGATATGTTCTGAGAGATAAGTTGGACCAGAGCCATTTAAGGTTTTGTAGGCCAAAGCCAGCCTACATCTTGCCTGGATGGAGGCAAGATGGCAATGCACTAGCAGCTCCTAAGATAAGTGCCTGGCTTTGCTCCTGGAAATAGCTCCTTTCTCCAAGATTTATAACCCAAAATGACAGCCAAGGGGAAAAAAAGATTCCAGACCAGTCCCAGCAATGGAACAGGTTCCCATAAATCACTGAAAGCGCGGAAACAGATGAGAATGGACGCTTACCTTCTGAACTCCTCAGATACACCAACAACAACAGGAACTGTGAGTAAAGGAGCACTGATAACACCTTCAACAACCTCACTTAATGAAGGTTCCCTTCTCTCTGACCGGGAGTCTAGCCCAAGACAAATGCCAGAGGGTGATGGACATAATGGTTATCTGAGCTCCCCGAGGTGCAGCCCTTCCCTAGACCATCCTTTGCAGAAATATCGGGAGATATGTTTGTTTTCAGTGGAATCAATGATGCTGATTTTGAACAGACTGGGTCAAATTTCACACCAGATCTAAAGGCTAATTGAGTTGCATCCCCCACAGTATTTCCAGGGAGTTGATAGTGCAGAGACACCCAGGTGTTCACATGGGGACACTCCTCCGACCACAGCAGTTGTAAATCAGTCTTAAACCAACAACTGAACCTAACACTTGTCTCACTCTACAAAAAACCCAGATAGTGTTGCAGCTCAATCAAGAGGCTTTGGACTGGAGCCATAAACAACAAAGTGTAAAATCACTGGCTTTCTTGCTCAGAACCCAGCCCAAACTTATTGACTTAAAAGATCACAATTTCCTTCCAACACAGAATGGTGTAAAACGATTCCTACTTACCTTCCATTCCCTTGAAACGCCAGACCCCCTAACTCAAATTAAGGACATCTTACGGAGCAGGTACAGTATAACTATCAGCAGGGTATTTAAGGTTTTGACAGTCTATAACCTCTTTCCTCAAAATACATCAGATACACAAGGGCAAAGAAGAAATCCAACACAGACAACACAGATAACACATCTCTGAGACAGGAATTGTCAGACAGCAGTTGCTTTCATTGATCTGGAACTCCAATCAGACCCTAATACAGATTCTTCCATGACTCCTCCCAAGATGATCCTCCCCTCCAAGACTATTATAAAAGGAAACAATAATGATAGAGATCCATCTGTGATTCAATTAATTACTCAAGTAACAGAAAAGCAGAACACAAACACTTCTGCAGGTGCCGCTTTAAACATTCTGCATACTATGGACTCCCCTCAATCACAGATGGAGCTTGCTCTTACATCAGACATGTGAGGGCTCACAGACAGTAAATGTGTTTGGCTCTCTACTCGCCAATGATCCACATTTTATTACTCATGTGGCACTGATCCATCCAGCCCCTTCATGAGAAGGACAAGATCCAAAACTGATGCAGATGGATTGTGACCAAGCCATAGAGCCCCTGGGCCTATGACAGCTACAGAGCCAGCACGGGGTCAGCCTATAAAGGTCTATTTTCCCCCAACGAGGAAGAAAGCCCAAACTAGAGCTCTATGGTTGGAATTGGAAAATTATGTGGCAGACTTCATGATGCAGAACCCAAACGTTTTTGTAATCATGGCAGGGGACCTCAACACAAGAATGGGACCTGATGATGCCACACTCTCCAAATGCCACAAAGGCCTTCCTCCCACCACAGAATATGAGGTCCCACTTCTAACCCAGCATTCCAAAGATTGAAAAAACAAACTTTGCAGGGCTGTCTGGCTCAATCAATATCTAGATTGAATTTCCACATCCTAAATGGTGTTCTGGAAGGCAATCACCCAGCCGTATTCACATATCTTTCTGCCTCTAAAATGAGCGCCATTGACTACATAGCTGTCTCAAGGGACCTCCTTCCATATGTCAAAACCTTGGAAGTTAAGCCCAAGTTTGCCAGTGATCATTTCTGATGTTCTGTTGCACCTAAACTATTTTACTCAAAATACCCACATAGTGGAATGCTTCCAACCCTCCAGTTGCAGAAACTTGGTTTAAACGTTGTTGTTATTCAAGTTATTTCTGAACAACTGTCTATTTTAATTTCTGGTTGTATGTTGTATGTCTATGTGTTAAATGTTTTGATACGGCCAATGGGCTAATCAATAAAACATGTTGTTGTGCCCTGAAGCTAACAGGCAGCCAGTGGAGCTGGTTCAATAGAGGATTTGTATGCTTCCTGAATGGATTCTCCAGTTAGTAACCTGGCTGCAGAAAGCTAGTTCCAGCTTCCGAACAAAGGTAACCCCACATGGTGTGTGTTGCAGTAGTCCAAATAAGATGTAACAAGAGCGTGGACCACCGGGGTCAAGTCAGGCTTCCCAAGGTACGGGAAGTATGTCAGTATGGCATGATAAATGTTGAAAGTACTCTACATCCTGCAGTATCAAATATTCAGCCAAGATTCTTTATGTAAAAATAAGCAAGCACATCCATCTCATTAGTATTCAAATTAGTTTTCATCTTTAATAAATGGTAAAATTATATCTATACCAAAAATTGTTTTAAAATAAGTTTCTTTATGATTTATTATCAGTAAATGTTTGATTTTTATACTTATTTTATATACCTATATTCCCAGGGTCACATAAATTTTTCTCAGGAGAAAAGAGGTCAAGAGTAGAAAAAGTTTAAGAACCCCTGTTTTAGACTGCAGTATTCCCAGTCCCTTGCTATAAAGGATTGGAGTTGTTGTGGCTACACCAAACATTCCCCACCCCCTGTGACAGAAATGTCAGTGAGGAAGCCCATGCAAACGTCTTCCCAGATTTAGGAATACAGTGGCAGTTTGGAGGTGTAGACATGTATACATAATAGAAGTATAGACATGTATACCTTTCTCAAATAAGAGCCCCAACGTGTGTGTATGATTTTAAAAATGCCTTGTAAAATTCCATGAGGAATTCAGTCAGCATTTATGGTGTTTTGGTATCTTCAATAAATTAAAAAGATACTCTCAGCACTTTTGTTCTTCAGCCAAGGTGGGAGATTTTGGTAGCTGATGTTCAAAAAGAAACTTTCCTTAGTTCTGACACTAGTAAGTAGAATATCATCTTAAGTGAAGAATTATATGAATGCTTTACCAGATGAACAAGAATATAAAGTTTTTACAGCAGTTAATCCTTTTAAAAAGACTAACAGACCTTTCTAGAGTTCCAAGCAACAGTCATTTCCACTTTGTACAACCCCTGTCAAATGAGCAAAATTAAGACATAGAATGTTTCTTGAATGTTTTATTTTTAATTCCATCACAAAAGAAATAAATAAATATTAGCACATATTAGTTCTTGTGGGTAGCAAAAGCACATATTTGCTATTGTGGATAGTTTCAATATTGCTACACGGCCTCAATGTAATGCACAGTCTTCTGGAGTGATTGACATTTTGAAAGGTAAGCATTTGAAATACTAGCATGTTCCTGCCTCTCTCTTGCTACACTCAAGCCAGGTGCATCTTACGATCTAACATGCCTTCTAGGAAAATAAAACATTGCAAAAGAGACTAACCAAAAAAATTTACAAAGGGGGAAAAAAACTTGCAAGACTACAAAAACCTGTGGCAGCCCCAATGGCTCAGCTCACATAAGAGAACTCTGACTCGTTTTTGAGAGCATATGGATAGCTTTGGGGTATTTCAGCACCACACAAGAGGGCAGGGTTATCCAGATGAACTCCATCTGCTTCAGTGTTGCTGTAATGAGAGGTCTAAAAGGGTGTCAAAAGATGGCTCTGTAAACTAGAAAGAAAAATGTAAGCTATGAATCTTTTGAACAAGAAATATTTGCCCTTAATTAGAAAGCATACTTTGCTTTGAGTTGTTCTCATTATAAACAATTAGGTTTTCCCTGCCATCAATAATCAGGGCTTGCCCTCAGCTTTTGCTTTATCTTACACAAACTCAGTTGTTTTTCTACTGGCTGAAAAATATTGTATGGCAGGGAGGGTGAAATCATGTTGTTGCCATTCATTCCCAGTTTAACTTGTAGGATAGTAGAGTGATAAACAGGCAGACTTAATACACATTTATTTATCCAAATGTCAGCTCCCACTAAGAAGAATGGAACTTGCCTCCAGAACAGGTTTAATTTTCAGAATATGTGAAAGTTACCTAATAATGCATAAAATAAAAGGGCATTTTTCTGCATCACCATAATCATTTTCATAAAATATAGAAACAAAAGATTCCCTCATATTTTTCATGTTTTATTTTGTTTAAAGTATTTGAATGAAACTGAAACTGTCAGAGACTTTTGAGTGCTTAATTCGTAGTCCCTCCACAGTAGTCACAGATCAACCAGAATAAGCCACAATTAAGGAACCTCATGGAGATTGGCCATGCAGCATAGCAAATCCATTAGGCAGCAGGGGGAAACCATTACTCCACACTCTGCATTGCCCATTGCACCCTGTACCCCATTCCACAGGGGAAAGCATCACTGCCCAGCTTCTGGGCATTGTTGTCTACAGAACATGAGAAGCCTCCTGTGTTCCAAGGGAAGCATCCTACCATGCTGTCAGGATTCTTCCTCCATGGAGCCCTGTCAGAAGTGGCCTGATGTTATATGATGGTGTCCAGTGGGCTCGGAGGAGGAAGTGTTCTAGGATGCTGAATTTTTTTTTCCACATGTGATGAGGTGGATATAGATGCATACATTCTCCTCTTAATGGTTTTAAGATTGCCTCTTTATCTCTAATTTCCCCAAAATAAGACACATGTCCCCAGCAAAAGATCGTTACCTTGATGCGGTGCTGGGGCTTGCACACCTCGATGATGCCATGAGCTATACCGTGCAGGGCCACCCAAGATGGGAAGGTCATGGCGGAGAGGTCAGACTAAATACAATCCCTAGAGAAGGCAATGGCAAACCACCCCAGTATTCTTGCCATGAAAACTAAGTGTATCAGTACAACCAGAGAAATGTCTGTAGTTAAAATTGCTGGAAGAAACATTAACAACCTTAGGTATGCAGATGATACCACTCTGATGGCTGAAAGTGAGGAAGAGCTGAGGAGCCTTATCACCAAAGTGAAAGAAGAAAGTGCAAAAGCCGGGCTGCAGTTAAACATCAAGAAAACCAAGATCATGGCAACCAGACTGATTGACAAATGGCAAATAGAGGGAGAAAACGTGGAGGCAGTGACAGACTTTATATTTCTAGGTATTCCCCATAGTAACCTATGGCTGCGAGAGCTGGACCATAAGAAAGGCTGAGCGAAAGAAGATAGACGCTTTTGAACTCTGGTGCTGGAGGAAAATTCTGAGAGTGCCTTGGACCTCAAGAAGATCCAACCAGTCCATCCTCCAGGAAATAATGCCCGACTGCTCACTGGAGAGAAGGATATTAGAGGCAAAGTTGAAGTATTTTGGCCACATCATGAGAAGACAGGAAAGCTTGGAGAAGATCATGATGCTGGGGAAAATGGAAGGAAAAAAGGAAGAGAGGATGACCAAGGGTGAGATGGATGGACGGTATCCTTGAAGTAACCGGCTCGACCTTGTAGGAACTGGAGGCGGCAATGGCCAACAGGGAGTTCTGGCGTGGACTGGTCCATGAGGTCACGAAGAGTCGAAAATGACTGAACGAGTGAGACAACGACAGCGAAGACACATGTTACAGCAATTATTCCTGTTTTGGAAATATATTTTCTTTCACTTTAAATTTTGTCTGTAGATTTGTTTACTTTTGAGATTTGCATAATATTTAGGCTTACTTTTTCTTGGTTATCTTCAATCCTCTTCCCTTTGATTTACTAATCTCTCACTGGTGCTCTTTAACTTGTGCCAGGGTTGCATAGTATCAGAAAGTCCAGGATTTATTCTAATGCTGGACTTTCTGTCCAGCATTAGAATAAACTTTTACTGTTTAATTACTTCAAAAGAGTTTACAGAGTACTATTACATTTACAATAACATGCCGCCATACACATATCTACTCAGTAGTAAGCCTCAATGAGTTCAGCAGAATTTACTTGTGAGAAAATGTGTGCACAGGGCTGTAACCTAAGGGAGACATTCCAAAAGGTAATTGGAATTCACAGACTTCTCTGTGACAAATGTGTTATTCCAACTATACTAATCCCTCCACATTTTTCAGGTTAAGCATTCATTGTCACAATTGTTTCTGAATTGCTATACAGTGTTCCCTCACTTATTGTGGGGGTTAGGTTCCAGGACCACCCGCAATAAGTGAAAATCCGCAAAGTAGGGACACTATATTTGTTTTAATATTTATACATTATTTTAGTAGTTATACACTATTTTAAGTCTTTATCAACCAATCGTGTGTTGATAAATCGCCCCCTTCTCCTCCTGTTGCCGCTTGGGTTCCTTTTCTCTCCCTTTGGCTTCTCCTTCCTCTCTTCCTTAGACTGTAAATTGTAATCTTTTATGATTTATAATAGTCTTTTAGAGTTTATTGAAAACCACAAAACAGCGAATCCGCGAAAAGTGAACCGTGAAGTAGTGAGGGAACGCTGTAGCTACTACCACCATCTCCAGTGCTGTCCTACATTAAACTGGAGAACATGTTTAATCTAGGCATTTGTTAGTCTTCCAGCATGTCCAACTTCACCCAGAACTTTTATGGATGTTGATCCTAGAATTGTCCTGGAATACTAACCAGTGCCTATAGAAGTAGTCTTTCAGATGCTTATATGTATGTATCTTCATTTTTTTCTATTTTGTAAGTATTCTGCACCTTCCATTTCTCTTAACTCATTTCATTCCTCTTAATTAATGCCTGCAACCATTTTCATCATTACAACTACGCTGGGAAGTAGGTTGGGCAAAGTCTATGATAGGATAAATAAAACCTTCAAAGTGTTATGAAGCTGTTGCAATTTGGCCTGCAAATTATACTCATGCAATGATCATGGGCCTGAAAGCTATAATTCTGAGGCACAATTTGATGAATTTATTTGTTTATTTACTAGGGTTGTCCAAATTTTCGTTGTGTTTCTCGTTTCGTAATTATTTCAGATTGTTCTCGTTTTTTGAAACGTTTTCCCTGGGTGCAACTGGCAATGTAATTCGAACCATCGTTGGCCCATTCTCTAATTGTTTCTTAAAATTTTCGTTAAATTTTTTCCTTCCAAAAAATTTTTTAAAATTTTTTTTGTTTCTGCAACCTAACATGAATGGGAGCCTAGCGCAGCCTAACATGGCTACTGCTCCCTGGCCAATAGAGACTTCCACAATGGCTGAAAAAGGTGGGGGCTAGCATCCTCCGTGTCCACGTGGAGGATCTCTATAAAAATCCCCTCCCCAACTGAGCCAAGCCATTCTGGGCTAGGATACCAAGGAGAGAGGGTGGTTCGCGCGCACTGGGAAGCTGCTTGCTTGCTTGGGGGAGAGAGGGCTAAGTGACTGTTCTGGCTATAGGGGGTCTGTCTGTTGTTGCTGGTTCGATATTGTGTTTTGGGGGGGGGGGAATTGGCTTGGGGCTTGTGGCAGAGTCCTTGCTGTGGCTTTAGGGAACTTTTGTTTTCCAAAGGATGTCTGCGTTCCTGCAAGTGCAGAGCTTGGGGTGCTTTACTTTTCTACTCCAGAGGGAGTCCCTTTGCCTTTCTGTTTTCTTTTTTGGAATTTAGCAATCACCACATCAGCCCTTCTTTGCAATCCTGAAAGGGGGGGGACTTGAAAATAATAGTTTCCAAAGGACGTCTGCGTTCTTGCAAGTGCATTGCTTCCCTCCCGCTCCGTTTGTAATCCCAAGCCCCCTGGCTGAGTGTTATTGCAGCAATCACCAAGACACACATTGTTTTCAAACCTAAAGGGTACATTGGAAGAAATAGTTTCCAAAGGACGTGGGGCACCCGCCAAGGCATTGCTTCCCTCACGCTCCATTTCTATTCCCAAGCCTCGGGCTGAGTTTTATTTCTGCAATCACAAAGTCAGACATTGATTTGATTCAATAGAGGGCCCACAGCAATTTATAGTTTCCAAAGGACGTTGCCAATCCTGTCAAGGCATTGCTTAGTGTGTGCTGCATTTCTAATCCAAAGTCCTCAACCAGAGTTTCATTTTTGCAATCACAAGGTCAGCCAGTGGCACCATTGATCAAAAGGTTCAAAGGCAATTTATAGTTTCCAAAGGACGTTGCCAATCCTGTCAAGGCATTGCTTGGCGTGTGCTGCATTTCTAATCCAAAGTCTACACAAGTAGAAGAGGAACTTTTACAGTGATAAGAACCCAATTGAACAGGAAATAAGACTTTCAAACCAGGAACAGGTTTCTTCAAATATTGAAAAATAGTGTATTATAAAAAGTTAGGAAAATTCACCAAAAATCATAGGAGACAGGAAACATTCTGCAATGTGTTGAGCAAAGAGTGTGGAATGTGTTCTCCCACTGTACCAAATTTGATGAGAATAGCTCAAGAAATGAGAGTGGGAGACACCCAGAAAAGTCCCCCCCGGTTTCCTGTTTTTTGGCGATTGCGCATGCGCGTCCACCATTTTAGAAACATTTTAGAAACATTACGAATTTTCGGAAATATCCGAAAATTTTGGGTGAAAAATTAAGAAATAATTTCTATATCGAAGAGCCGGCACCCCCTACTTTAGAAACGAGAATTGAAACATTTTTTCCATCATTCGGACAAGCCTATTATTTACTATACTTATCGGGAGGATAAGGGGGACTCAGGGTGGCTTACAAACTATGGCAATAATTCAATGCCATATTCAGATAATAACAATATCAATAAAACACAATATTATAAAACTGTAAAAAACAAATCTTTTTGATTTTGTAATAACATATTTTCAAAGCATGCTGCATGCAAACTGCACATATTTGCATACCAAGCAATGTGTTGGCTGATTTGGCTTTTTTTTCCAGCTTGCCTACATTCATTTCTTAATTCCAAGGTTTCTCTGCTTAAAATAGTATTTATGTTTGTCTTTCATTAATAACTTTTCACTCTTGATGGCCACACATTTCTGACCACAATCTGTGAAATGTTGGCAGGTATATTAACTGTGGTCATGGCTTGCTTTTGGTCTCTTGCCTTGGGGTATTGTCTTCTGTTTTAATTGTTTGCACTTTTGTTGTTTAATTGTGCTTAGATTTTTGCAGCTGTCTAAACCAGTTCTGCTCAGACTGACAGTCCCTGGACCATTACCAGTCCCTAAGCCATTGGCTGCTGGTCCATGGCAAGTTTCCAGGAGGAAAGAAGTCATACTAGCCAAGGGACACAAGTTTAATGTCTGTCCCTGGCACACTGGCGGAAAAAAAATCCTGCTTTCTCAGATCAGATGAATCCTATGAAGTACTGGTCTGAACTGCTTTATAATTGTTTTGACATTGTTTTTATTGACTAAAGCCACCTTGGGATGAGATGGAAATATTTCAATGAATCAATAAATATGGTTGCATGATTGCAAGTGTTTTTAAAATAATTCACAAATTCTCTTCTACAACTTTTCTCCCTGCCCCACAACCTGAAACAATACACACACATACACATCACTATCTACATAGAGAATGACGAAAAAGGTAGCAGAAGCAGTAGGCATGCACAATACCTTATTTGATGAGTGAATAGAGTGAGAAGATAAAAATACCAATTTCTACCAATGAAATGTAATGTTTTAAATGTTTAATGTTTCTAACTTCATAAATTGTTTAGTTGGGGGTTTTCTGTAATATATATTATTATTATATAATCTGTATTAATCTGTATTGCTTTTAAATATTTCCTTTTGGCTGCCTGAGTCTCATTATTAAGATAAAGCCAGGAAATAAATTAATATAACAACAACAGCAGTAATGACATGTACTCAATACAAATAAATTTTATTTCAGATATTACTGAGAAAAAATGCAATATATCAAAGCAGTTACATATTGAATATATCATGTACTTCCACAGTTCTTTTGTGTATGTTCACACAAAAAAAGGTTTTTAAGAATGGTTTCTAGGTACAGATTTAAATTGTCATTTTATCTTTCTGAGACCATAGCTGTCTTGGATGAAAAATTGTCTTCTATTTTTATTTTATTTAGTTTTGTCCAAGGCTCACAGCTCTGACAAATAGTTTTATCTGTCTGCTATAGTCAATCTTTCTCTTTTATTATACACATAAACAACATAGGTTCTAATTTATTCTTTATCTCATATAATTAATAACACAAGGATATGAAGTGAAAAGGCATTAACTCTTGACAGTCAATTTCATTTATTTACTGACATTTTAGGAAAGAGCTGTACTTTACTCAATAACACTTTTAATAGAAGCAAATGCATTAAAATGTCATTGTGGCAAATTGAAACAAGAAAATGAGATGATGATGATGGGATTTAATATGATACATTTTCTAATACTTCCTTTAGTAGTGAGAAATTTGGCAATTCTCCAAGACTTCTTGTCTCAGCCTTAACTAGTTTAAATTCATGAAAGTGCTTAATGAAAATAAAGTGAATCACATCATTGTTTTTGAGGTAGGAAACAAAATTATAAATCATGCCCTTATATACTATGAGTAGCTTACCAGAGGAACCATGCACATTTAATGCTACTAAGAAAAGGAAAATAGGAATGTGTCAAAGGTCATGAAGTTACTTTTTCCTGGAGTGTTGTGTGGTTTCTGGGCTGTTTGGCTGTGTTCTAGCAGCATTTTCTCCTGATGTTTCAGAAAATCCTCTGAAGATACCAGCCACAGATGCAGGCAACACATCAGGAGAAAATGCTGCTAGAATACGGCCATACAGCCTGGAAACCACACAACACACCAGTGATTCTGGCCATGAAAGCCTTTGACAATACTTTTTTCCTCTTTGGGTATGAAATCTGACATATTACACCAAACCCTGAAAGACCCACACAGTTTCTGAAGTTATTACCTGTGTGGCATAAAAAAAAAATACCTTCACAAGCAGTAAGTATACCCCATAAGAGCCCAAAGAATTGCTTATTTAAATTGTTTGGACCTAGTCCCTCATAAAATAATTGTAAATGTGTTTTTCAGTAGGATACAAATAAATTACCCATTAGAGTCTTAACTGGGTAATCATTGTGATCTAAGGATGTGATTTGGATTCTAGGGAGCTAATCCCCAGGCTGCTGTGAATAATTTGAGTAGGATTTGTAGTTTTTAATTGTAGATTTAAATTTATTTAAATATTTTTATGTTCAGTGACACAAAAAAATTACTTTAAAAAATATTCATAATTTCATGCATTTTCTCCATTTGTATTGTGTCATGTATGCTGTTAGCTGCCTTGAGTGTATCATATGTTTATACCAGGAGGAAGAAGGGATAAAATAAATTTTATATATATATATATATATATATATATATATATATATATATATCTACACTGCTTTTCAAAAAAGCAATGAATAATTTTAATCTTTTTAAAGATTTTCCACAATTCAAGATTTACTCTGCACAAAATTCACTGTAGTTTTTTTTGCATGGGAAAATAATATCTTTACGCAGAAATATTAGTGTCTGTGCAGAAATTGTGTTTCCTGTTAAAAAGCTTTTTCCACACAAATCGTTTATATATAAAATTTGTGCAGAATTGATCACATCTATGCTATTATACCATTTACTATACAGAAAATGAAAGGTTCCTTCTACACAAACAAATATAGGCATACTTCTGTTCCATTTCTTTTCTTACTACCCTTCTTATCATCTGGGAATTTAGTGGCTGCAGGAGTCAATTTAATGGTTTCACCCACAATTACCATAAAATTAAATACACAATTTGAATCTGACATCACATCAGCATGTAAAACTAACAGGATTCCAGGATTTAACAAAGTTTATGGTTTGGAATAGAACAGAATATATTTCACTTGTTATTGGCTATATAACACTAGTGCAGTTTATCAAGCTTTATTAAATGAAACATGGGACTAAAATCTAGTGGGGGATCCCAGCAGAGTACAGAGCACTGTGGTTTCAGTGAGCCCCATTCCATTATTTTTTTTTTAGAAGGCAGAAAAGGTAGCAGGAGGAAGGGGCTGCATTAGTCAACGTTGGTGTCTTGTTCTTACTGGTGAGAGAAACTATAAAACTGCAGAATACTACCCTAGTCCTCCCCCCAAAAAATCCTTCTAGTTTAAATGTAAGATGGAACAGACTTTCCTACAGTTATGTCTGAATGGAATTTTATGCCACAAGAACCACAAGGACAAATTGATTCAAGGACCTTGTCCACATTGTAGGCCATTAGCATTCTGAGGCATCACTCTCTCCTGAATTGACTGAAAGATTGATTTAAATGATATCCCACCTCATCTTGCAAAAAAAGGGGAAGAACTCATGAAGGAAAATAAAGTGCACTCATTAAAACAAACTGACAACAAAACAATCAAAATGAAAGAATAGAGGAAGAAGAAGACAGGAAGAAAGAAACCTAGTCCAGCACAAGTGACAATCAATAACAAAATAAAGCACAAAACGGGCTTAAAATGACAAAACAAACAAAGGTAAATCATTACGAAGCCCCAAGAGCTTCCCCAAAACCCAGGAGTACAGCAGCGATTCCAAACTGAAGCAAAAACCCAAACCGGGCCAAAAGCTCTTCGCTGAAAGCAGCACAGACAAATGAAACTGGAAAACGCTGAGGAATTAGAGGCAAGCCGCTGCAGAGTCGAAAACCAGGCCAGGAGCCAAAGGAGCGTAGCATTGTAGCGAAGTCAAGCTGGTCCGAAGTCGGGATAAGGGAACACCGCCAGGGTCGGGAACGAAGCCAGTAGTCAGCAACAATAGACAGCCATGGAGATGAGAACGAAGCCAAGCCGAGTTTGGGAGCAAAGAGATAAGCCAAGTCGAGAGTCAGTCCAAGGTCCAAAGTGTGAAGTCATCACAAAAAGGTCCACATCATGGGATGGCACAAAAAGCCAAGACAACGAAGACGAACAGCAGCTAATGCAAAATAGTAATAACAGTGCAGTCCAGGAAAACCCACACAATTCCAGCCCTCCATTGAAGAATAACCCGGATCAAACTTACATCTGTTGCAAAGTCCCAAGCCAGTCTTCAGAATCACATACAGGAAACCCAATGGTGCCCAGCAACACCTTGCCACACACAAAGAATAGTGGCTAAAAATCCCCAATTTATTTAGGTTTCCTTGGGCGTCCAAACTTCCAACGCCCTAGGGTCAGGTGTCCCAAGTTCCTCATCAGAATCTGATCTCCAAACAGCCAACGCCCTAGGATCAGGTGTCCCAAGCTCCTCATCAGAATCAACATCATCCTGCCCACACCCAACTCTGTCCGCACCTGTGGAACTACCCTCATTCCTCCATGCAGACCATGTTGGATCTGCTTCTGAAGATACCCAAGCCTCTCCAGCATTGACAGCATCCATGGACCCAGATTCCTCCCCCAGATCCTCCGGAGCCCGTGCCCAATCTATGCCAACTTCCTCTGTCATCACTGGTTCCTCAGCATCCATTTCCACCTCAAGATCCCCTCCCAAGTCCCCACATGAATCCTCCTTGGAAGACTCCCCATCAATCTCCCTGATTCTCTTCCTGTGTAAATCTTCCAGCGAGCCCTCTTTGCGAGGGTTCTTCCTTCTTCTCCTGATCCCTCCATTATCACTCACAGCCTCAGAAGACCTATTCACAACAATCAGTTTAGCCAACAAGTCACAGATAATATTAGACAACAATCATCCAGCTGTTTCTCTTGAAAGATCTCACAGCAAATGGGCCACTCACTCACATATCTGGAGTTTTTTAAAAAACAGAATTAAATTTCATAGTAGAAAGTCCAATGTAAATATAAACCTTTCCACATAAACTTGAGTTTATTTGTTTGTAATTGAAGGCAAAGAACAAAGAAAAATTAGAAAATTGCTGAGCACAACCACCAGCTGGCAAATATATCAAAGTAATATTCTACTAAAACATTCTTTGTTGCCGATTCAGCATTTGTTTAATCAAAGCATGTAAACATGATTATTTTTATAAAAATATTATTGCCATTTATCACAGGAGTGGAAGAAAGAGCCAAATTATCAGAGAAGTAAAGCTGCTAATTTTGTGCTATATAAAGAATAAATGGACCCCCCCCCCCCCAGTGTTTTAGTGGAAGGAAGCACCCTTTACAGTAAAACATTCATCAGGCTTTTTGTTGGCATACATTAGCAAAACACATTTTTTATGCTCTGACACTAACAGACTCCTTATTTTTAGATCTTATTTTTTAGCAATAAACCACTAATGTTGAGAGTATTCTGTTTTATATTTAAGAATATAGAGCCATGGCAAGTATTTAATGGAAATTATTGCTGATATAAGCAAATACATCACTTATTCCCTTAAGGGTTTTTTTTTTAGTCATAAATTTTGGATCCTATGATTCTTCTAGCAATATTCATTATTTCTTTCCACAGATCAAGACCACTGTTATCATTTAACTATTAGAAAACATGAAGAATAGAAAACCATATCTTAAGACAGATGTTAACAACCACAGGGTGTCCAAAAAATCACCATACATAAGGAAAGTGGGAAAATATAGCGAAACATACCATTATATACAAAATTTTCATTATAAAATTTTACTAAAAATTATAAAATATTCCCTACATGTTGTATATCTGAAAGTATAGAAATATAAAAAAATATTTAAAATATAAGATAATATAATATGAGTATATGTCGGTTAATTTTTTCTATTCATGGAGACTTTTGGGATGCCTGTAGTTAGTTATACTTAAATAGGGTCTACCATAGAGGACAGAAATAAGCACAACAGTCTTCTATGTTAAACCTTATATCCTCTTCAAAGTATGGATAAATACAATCATTTATAAGAAAATGAAATGAAACACAAAATACAGTAGAGTCTCACTTATCCAACACTCACTTATCCAACGTTCTGGATTATCCAACGCATTTTTGTAGTCAATGTTTTCAATATATCATGATATTTTGGTGCTAAATTCGTAAATACAGTAATTACTACATAGCATTAATGTGTAATGAACTACTTTTTCTGTCAAATTTGTTGTATAACATGATGTTTTGGTGCTTAATTTGTAAAATCATAACCTATTTTGATGTTTAATAGGCTTTTTCTTAATCTCTCCTTATTATCCAACATATTCACTTATCCAACATTCTGCCAGCCCGTTTATGTTGGATAAGTGAGACTCTACTGTATTAGTGTTGAGATGCAAGTATAAAACTGATTGTGAATACTTTTGTATTTTTACGAAAAAATATATGAATATAAAATTGAACAAAATTCACAACCAAACAAGAGAGTTGTACAATAGAATACCTTATGAAAATGTTTGCATAGTAAATCACTTTAGATTCTACACCAGGGGTTCTCAAACTTTTAAAGCCGAGGACCAGTTTACGGTCCCTCAGACTGTTGGCAGGCTGGAATATAGTATAAAAAACACATGAACAAATTCCTATGTACACTGCACAATATCTTATTTGTAGTGCATAAAAAAGAAACAACAATACATTAATAAAAATGAAGAACAATTTTAACCAACATAAATTTACCAGTATTTCAATGGGAAGTGTAGGCCTGCTTTTCACTGGTGAGATAGTAAAGTTAATTAGGATTGTTGTTGTTGTCTGCCTTCAAGTCATTGGAGAGAAGTAACAAGAAAACAGAAAAGATATTAATTCTTGAAAATTTTTGATCTCATTCTCAGGAGTTTGTTTTACTGTAATAAGAAAAGACCAAGAAAGGAACAGGGTTTTCCATAGAAGGTGTGGGCAAGAAAGATATATTTCCTGAGTTCGCTGTGGTGTGACTGTTCTCTCAATTAATATGAGTTTCTATATACAAACTAAGTAAAAAGGATTTTTGCCAGTTGTTAGGCCAATTTTCCTAGCTGCCATCTGCTAGACAAACAAATGATATTTACCTTTCAGAATGCTGACTTCCTCCACAAGTTATACTTCAGCAGTTGCAACAGGGTGCACAAGAAATGTTTATTTGGGGATAAATTATAGGGTTTCTTAAAATTATCATTACAATTTCCATTGTATATGCTAATTGTCTCCTTCTGGTGAAAAAGTGGGGTATAAATGAACATAATAATAATATATGTCCTGAAATTATAAAGATAATTTTCATGCACCCTCTGTCTTCAGAAATATATATAGTTAGATGTGTGACTTGTGGTAACACATAATCAATTAAACATATTTAGATTTATGTTTATGAATATTTTTGCTCGTTTTTTAAAATTGAAACAAATCACTGATTAATCCAGGAGTAGGTCCAAACACACTTACAAATGAAGATTTATAAAACTGCTGTGGACCATCTGATCTGCTTTCCTGACTTCATACTCAGATTATTTCTATAATGAAGAATAACTTACACATGTTCCTCTTGTGAGACATATTGGCCTAACTTCACCCTCAATTACTATCTTGTCATTTATTTAAATTGCAAGTTGCAGGTAGTCTGCTCAATAACTTCACTATTGAGACTGTAACTTATTTCTAGTAGATTCTCTGACTTCTTTTCTGTTTAACAGATTTGCCATCTGTAATGTTTCTTCATTTGCCCCAAAGTTTCATATTTGTTACAAGGAAAAATACAAACAAAACTACTTTGAAGAACTTCAAGGATCAATTGAAATTTTTAATCAAACACTGGGCAAAAGACTAATTAAATGAAATAGCTGAGTTCCGGATAAGAAATCTAAAATTGAATCAGACAACAATATTTCTGCTATCTTGAAGGTCTTTTTTTAATTGCTCAGGGCTAATTAAAATGGAATTAAGTATTGCTGTGACAATTGACATTTGGTTCTGAAACAGTAATTTCCTTTGTAATTAATGTAAATGTGATATTATTCTTCCTTTTAGATTATTGACAATGTCATTTGTTAGCAGATTAATATTATCATAGTAATCAAAGTGGTAAAGCCATTGCTGACATGTATTCATAATTCCCAGAAATATTATCAAGACAGAAAAGGTCTAGTGATGAAGAGCTTTGGTCTTCTATCAGTGAGTTCCCCAGTCACCAAAGTTAAGTTTAGTCAGGGGATGAAACATATACAGTTTGAATATTTATTATCCAAAAACGCTTAGGGACAGGCTTTTTTTGCGGGGGGGGGGGGAGTAATTTGTGGGGCTTTGGGGATTTCATGGTGGGGAATAGCTTTTGGATTTTTTTCATTTACATAATAAGATAATTTGGAGAACGAACCCAAGTCTAAACACAAAGTGTATTATTTATGTTTCATATACACCTTAAACCAGTGGTTCTCAACCTGTGGGTCCCCAGAGGTTTTGTTCTACAACTGCCTGAATTTCCAACCAGTTTACCAGCTGTTAGGATTTCTCGGAGTTGAAGGCCTAAACATCTTGGGGACCCAACAGGTTGAGAACCACCACCTTAAATATATACCCTGAAGATAATTGTGTATGCAAAATTATTTAATAATTATCTAATTATTATATAATAATAATATCTAAAAATAATCTCATCTAGCCCTGTGGACAATTTTGGAACATTTCAGATTTCTTAATTCATCCTTTGTCCAGATTTATTCAACTCTCATCAGGTTATCTTCAGTGTTTTTCCTGTGTCTCTCCTGAAAGCTTTAACCTTTTGATGGTATTGAAAAATAAATGCAGTTTTATATCTCAAGTTTTGTGACAGGGGACAATGGTATCCTAATTATAACCAGTGAGTTTCAAGCTGCCACCCCCACCCGCAAAGAAAAGAACAGAAAATAATTGTGACGTGCATGTGCCTGCTTTATAAGGATAAACAATCTGGTCCATCTGTTTTACTCTCCCTCTACTGATATTCTGCATACATAACTAAAAAAGAAAGCTTTTCTATGATGGCAAATTTCCATTCAGTTCATTGGGGTCAAGATTTCACTTCCAGGCTCATAACAGTCAATCAGCAGAAATGAAACTGAATTCAGAAAGCATTTTCAGAGATGCACCACTGTGTAATGCACCACTGCAGTGACAAACTGAAGTATTTGCTAAGAGTCTGTCATGAGACATAGAAAGAAGTAGCAAAATGTATCTGTAAATTGTGGATTCATCATATCTCTGGAAGATACCCACTCAGCCCAGTGAGAGGTTAATTCACATCCATGAGCACATGTTTTGATTTAGATACAGAAGAGATCATTCACCAAGAGCTGGTTCAAGTTGTCTGCCTCTGCACTGGAGATTGAAGGCAACATGATATCTGTAATCTACAGGAACTGTATTATCCATCTATTGAATATACAATTCTAAGGCAAAGCAATCAAATGCTCTCAGCACGAAGCACCAGAGGAAAAGAAATTTACTTGACAAAAAAGGCTGCCCCTCTTTTTAAAAAAAAAGACAAAAAGAAAAGAAAATAATAGTTATTAGAAATTTAATTAGTGCATACATCAATTTCTAGGTTTTATGTAAAAAAAAATTAATAGGAACCCCTGATTAAATTATTTGCCCTGACTCCAATTCTGTTGGATTCAAACTGAGTGATATCTAGAATAGGCTTACTGAATTCAATGAAATTTACAATTGTCATTCTTTCTATGGAACCATATAGAGTTAGAGGAATTCTGGACAACAATATTTAGCTTGAACTGTAGGGGATCTATGTACAGAACACTTTAGGATGGTGAACATGTTTTGTTAGCACTGTCTTTCTGCATATATCATAGCCATTGCCTCTATATACTTAGTTGCTGTTTTCTTTACACATATCAAGAGTAATGTAAATATAGGGGTCTTAAAAAAAAGAATTTGGACAATTCAGGTTGTTGAACCTTTTCAATGCTGGCAGCTACAATGATATCATAGTTGGAGACAAGTCACAGTGATACTCATTTTTGTTAACTGTGGGTTTTTTTATCGTATTTATATTCACTTTTCTACCAACAAGTAGAGTTCAGTTTGATAACATTTGTCAACCTGAAATTCTTGATGAACAACTGCAAACCTGATACAATTTAAAGGCTATCCTAATATAACATCTGCCCCCTCTTACCTAACCATGGAAAACACTGGTCCTGTTGCCCAGGATTTGTGGAAGTTGTAGAATAATTTCTTCTTGAAAAACTGGAAGGTGTCCAAAGGAGGGCAACTGAAATGATCAAAGTTCTGGAGACTATGCCCTATGAGAAGCATTCAAAAGAACTGGGCATGTTTAGCCTGCAGAAGAGAAGGTTGAGAGGAGACATGATAACCATGTTTAAATATTTGAAAGGATATCATAAGAAAGAGGGGGCAGGTTTGTTTTCTGCTGCCCTGGAAACTAAGATTTGCAGCAATGGGTTCAAATTACAGAAGAGGAGATTCCACCTGAACATTAGGAAGACCTTCCTGACTCTAAGAGCTGATTGGCAGTGGAACTCTCTGCCTTGGAGTGTGGTGGAAGCTCCTTTCTCTGAAGCTTTTAAACAGAGGCTGGATGGCCTTCTGTCGGGGGTACTTTGATTGTGCTTTTCCCGCAGTTCAGGAGGTTGGACTAGATTGCCATGTGGTCTCTTCCAATTGTATGACTGTATGGAAAAAGCGGTTGTCAAGCAACTTTCTTTCACCGGAGAAGCAAGCTCTAGTTTTCCTGCCGTGTCTTGGATTATCTTGCAGTCTATGTATGCATGTTCCTTGGACTTTGCCATGCTTTCTTTGGACCTTGTTTATTCCTTGTGAATTCCTGATTTGTATTTCATTATATTTTGTAACTGACTTTTGAGACTTTACTTTTGCTTTTTAAATAACTTTTTACTGTTCATTTTCAATAAACTGAAAAGTCTTAAACCTGCTGTACAGTTTGTGTGTCACAGCAAGGTGAATCAGGGCTGAGGTGCGACAATATTCAAACCTCACTGACTGATCTTAAGAGTATAGCAGAAGCAAATGACTGCTGAAGAAAATGGCTAAATAAAGCCATATTAATTCTACTGCTCTACCTCTTTATCCCCTATCTCTCAGTAATTATCTCCCTCAAAAAATACAAAGTAGCAGATAGAGCACTAATGTATTGATTATAAATAATTCAATTACAGTACTTGTGGTCAAACCCAATGCAATGGGAAGACTTTGACATCATTTCAAAGTTACTTGTTCTTTTTTCCAGTTAATGGGAACATGGGTTTAGGTATGCATTGGTAGTCTAAGACTCCATATAACACTGCCATATAATGCAATTTGAAACTGCATTATATGGTCAATGTAAACTCACATAATGCAGTTCAATGCAGTCAAACTGCATTATATGAGTCTATACAGAGTCATTGGAGCAATCAGAGACCAGTCTCCACAATGACAAAGTAATATTTGGGAAAGCTACATTAGCACAAATAAGGCTAGGCAACATATTACTGAACTCATATTTGCTGATATAATATCAGATTTTTTAACCAGCAATTTTCCATATGTGGAATCTCAAGATTAGATTAGGTGATAACAGGAAAAGTGAGGTCCAATGTAAACAAAAGGGGAGTACTCTATTTGTTTTATTTGTCTAGTTATATCAAAGTTGCTTGTTCAGGTAATCTCAGACCCCAAGATTTTGAGGCAAAGTCACTGTGCATTAAGAACCAAACACTTATTTACAGATTTTCATTCATAAACAGCAAATGAGAACATATATTCTTGTTTAGAAATAAAAATAGCCATCTTAGTGAAAAGGTTTTTTTTTCTGAGATAAAGATGAAATTATCTAGGGAATTATTGCTTCTCACTTACTTATGGAAGCAGGATAAGCAACATTTAAGCTAACCTATTTGCTTCTGGTCCTGTGGTGGATGAGAACTTAGCAAAGGATTCTTTAATTGGCACTACAACCACTGGGGAGTTAAAAAAGATGCTGACCCCTGAAGCTTTTTTACAAGTTGCTGCAACAGTTCAATTAAACACCACAAATTATAGCTAGCTGCTCCTCTACTAGGCGAAATAGGAATTTAACATTGTACTTTACTCTTGGATGGAAGTAAATCCAACAAAACTAGAGAATCTACACCCGGACTCCTGCTTGAAGACACCACATAAAAATTGGAGATTCAAGATTGGAGACTCAGAAACAGGATCTGAGACCTGACAATGCTAGGTTGGGTGTCTTTTACCCTGCTAAAAAGAGGTTGCATTCTGTTCAAAAATCTAGAAAGCCCTCCTAGATGTAACTTTTACACTGGAAGTGCAGTTAGCATGAAGTATCTTTTATCAGTTTTGGAAAAAGACAGACATGCTCCACTTGTTCATGCTCTGGGGGTTTTCTATTTTGATTACTGTAATGCTAACTGTGGTACCACCTTTGAAAATGTCCTGAGATGTATATTTAGCTAAAATAGACCAGTAAGATTACTGAGAGGAACTAGACTTTCTGGTTATATTACACAAGTCGTTTTCATTCTATACTGGTTGCTGATGTATTTCTGAGATCAATTCTGTGGGTTGGTTTGAATCTTTAAAGCAGAGCTTTCCAATCTGTGTGTAACATGTTAGTGTGCCAGCTTCAGTATGTCGATGTGACATGTGAACATAACAAGAAAGCACTAAATCTATGTGAAATAAACAGTAAATCATATGAGTTTTCTGGGCTGGATGGAGATGTTCCAGAAGCATTCTATCTTGAAATTTCACCCACATCTCTGGAAGGTATCCTCAAAGATTGTGAGATATATTGGGAGGTTTATATATATGTGAAATGTCCATGGTGGCAGACAAAACTCTTCTCTGTTGGAGGCAAGTGTGAATGTTGCAATTAATCGCCTTATTAGCACTGAAAAACCTTGCAGCTTCAAGGCCTGGCTAATTCCTGCCTGGGGGAAGCCTTTGTTGGGACTTATTAGCTGGCCCTGATTGTTGCATGTCCGGAATTCCCCTGTTTTCAGAGTGTTGTTCGTTATTTACTGTCCTGATTTTAGAGTCTTTTTAAAATACAGGTAGCCAGATTTTGTTCATTTTCATGGCTTCCTCCTTTCTGTTGAAATTGTCCACATGATTGTGGATTTCAGTGGCTTCCCTGTGTTGTCTGACATAGTAGTTGTTAGAGTGCTCCAGCACTCTGTGTTCTCAAATAATATGCTCTGTCCAGGTTGGTTCATCAAGTGCTCTGCTATGACTGACTTCTCAGGTTGAATTAGTCTGCAGTGCCTTTCATGTTCCTTGATTCATGTTTGGGCAATGCTGCATTTGGTGGTCCCTATGTAGACTTGTCCACAGCTGCATGGTCTCCATTATGTGATCTTTGTGATGGCCTTTCCCCCTACAAACCTGCACGATCTCTTCGTTCGTTGGGGGAGGCCCTCCTCTCACTCCCACCTCCGTCACAAGCGCAGTTGGTGGGGACGAGAGAGAGGGCCTTCTCCGTCGTGACCCCCCAGCTCTGGAACTCGCTCCCCAGGGAAATCAGTCAAGCCCCCACCCTGGTAGCATTCAGAAAGAGATTGAAAACCTGGCTCTTCACTCAGGCCTTTGAATAAAGATTGCTCATCCCCATAACAATCCTGTATCTGTGACCATTCTTGTACCGGTTTGCACTTTTTACCTTTGTCAACTTGATATAGACACAGGGTCTATTCCCATCCCAATTTGCACTTCCAAGAATTTGCAGCACTGTATCAGTCACCTCGTGTTTACAATATTTATATGGTGCACCTTACCCAGTCTACTTTTACAACCTCTCCGTTTTAATCCATGTTTTTATTAGTTCTTGTCATTTGTTTTTATTGGTTAATGTTTAAATTTTTATAATTGTGCATGTCTTTTGTCTATTGTTGTGTTTTATGTTGCTATTGTTTTTATTCGGGCTTGGCCCCATGTAAGCCGCCCTGAATCCCCTATGGGGAGATAGAGGCAGGGTATAAAAATAAAATTATTATTATTATTATTATTATTATTATTATTATTATTATTATTATTATTACAGACTGGCAATCATCTTTGAGAGTACTTGGGGAATGGGACAAGTCCCAACAGATTGGGGGAGGGCAAATGTAGTCCCTATCTTCAAGAAGGGGAAAAAGTACAACCCAAGCAATGACCATCCGGTCAGATTCTGGAAAAGATTGTTAAGGAAGTGATCTGCAAACACTTAGAAAGGAATGTGGTCATTGCTAATAGTCAACACGGATTTATCAAAAACAAGGGTTACATAGGGTTACAAGCTGGGTCGATGCAGGGAATGCTGTGGATGTAACATATTTGGATTTCAGTAAGGTCTTTAACGGATGTGAGGGCGATCTGGCTGCGACATCTGTCACCCCATTGATCGCCAGGGTTGATTCGGCTGATCTGGCTGGCTAGGCGGGTGTCCCCTTCCTCCCTCACCGCTCCATGTGCATCCCTCCCAAAGCTGCGCGCTCAGTGGAAGAGGACGACGTCCCAGGTATAGAAGGAGTGTATCGAGGTCTCCAGTCTTCGGTCCCGGGTATACGATAGCTGCGTTCCCCTGCTAAGGTCTTTAACAAGGTCCCCCATGACCTTCTGGCAAACAAACTAGTCAAATGTGGGTTAGGCAAAGCTACAGTAAGGTTCATCTGTAATTGGCTAAGTGCTTCCTCTTCATCCTGGAAAGAAGTGATGGGTGGAGTGCTGCAGTGTTCCATCTTGGACCCAGTTCTGTTCAACATCTTTTTTAATGACTTAGATGGAGGGTTTAAAGGCATGATCATCAAGTTTGCAGATGACACCAAATTGGGAGGGATAGCCAATACTCCAGAAGACAAGAGCAGAATTCAAAAAATCTTAACAGATTAGAGAGATGGGCCAAAACTAACAAAAGGAAGTTCAACTGGGACAAATGCAAGATACTCCACTTGGGCAGAAGAAATGAAATGTAAAGATACAGAATGGGGGACACCTGGCTCGACAGCAGTATGTGTGAAAAAGATCTTGGAGTCCTCGTGATCAACAAGTTAAACATGAGCCAACAATGTGATGCAGCTGCTAAAAAAGCCAATGGCATTTTGGCCTGCATCAATAGGTGTATAGTGTCTAGATCCAGGGAAGTCATGCTACTCCTCTATTCTGACTTGGTCAGACCACACCTGGAATACTGTGTCCAATTCTGGGCACCACAATTGAAGGGGGATGTTGACTGGCTGGAATGTGTCTAGAGGAGGGCAACTAAAATGACCAGAGGTCTGGAGAACAAGCCCTGAGAAGCAGCTTAAAGAGCTGGACATGTTGAGTCTGCAGAAGAGAAGGCTGAGAGGAGACATGATAGCCTTGTATAAATATGTGAGCGGAAGTCATAAGGAGGAGGGAGCAGGCTTGTTTTCTGCTGCCCTAGAGACTAGGACGTGGAACAATGGCTTTAAACTACAGGAAATGCTATTCCACCTGAACATTAGGAAGAACTTCCTCACTGTTAGAGCTGTTAAGCAGTGGAACCCTCTGCCTTGGAGTGTGGTGGAGGCTCCTTCTTTGGAGGCTTTTAAGCAGAGGCTGGATGGCCATCTGTCAGTGGTTCTTTGAATGCGATTTTCCTGCTTCTTGGCAGGGGGTTGGACTGGATGGTCAATGAAGTCTCTTCCAACTCTATGATGCTATGATTCTATGTGTGTCACCAACATGAGATGTTTGGAAAGCCCTACTTTAAATGATTTATTTGTTGCTTGAATTCTAAGGGTTTTTTCAAGTCCAGACAATGTTTTTATTCTCCTGATAAATTTTCAAGAAATTCAAGGCAACAGATGCAATGTTTTCAATCTCCGATGAGATTGTGTTAGTATGTGTGTGTGATTCTGAGAAATATTAGAAGAAATATGTTTATTTCTTTTCTGTTTTTTATATTTGTCTTAAGAGTTATAGAGTTATAGAACTATAGTTTATCAATGTATTAGTGAAATGGCATGTTTGCATTATAATAATGTAAGAAAATTCTTTCTAAAATGTTCAAAAGAGAAATTTTTCCCTCTATGACCACCTCAAGAAATTATGCTTCTGATTTTTTTTCTTAAAGTTTCTTTTGTTAAAGCCCTAAAAGCAGGAAAGGGTCAGGAAAACTAGAAGAAATCCCTGGAGACATATGAAAACTCACACCACTCAAGAAGAACCTTACTATAAGATAATGAGAAAGCCCTATTTATTAGAAGAACATTCCTTACTAGTTTGAAAAGCACTATTAGAGATTCAAATCAATATCTAACCTATCCTGGAAGTAAACTTAATGGCTAGAGTTTTCCTTCAGTACTTGAGAGGGTCAAAATCATCTCCAGGCCTCAGAGAAGCAGTGATAACATTAAAAAGTAGGCCTTAATAATAGAGACACATGCAATTTTATTCTGGCTGGTAATAATTTACTTAAAATGGCAGATTATTTCATATCAGAGAAGGAAAAAGCATGAGGTTAAGAAAATTGGTACAAATTTAAAAGGATAGATTTACCTGCTTAAGTGCATAACTCTGAAAGGTCTGCATTTAAAATTTTCCTTATCTAGTGCTGAATTCAGGTTGCTATTTTTTTTTTCTGACAAACTACAACTTTAACAACTATTTGGTGGAAAGGTATGATACTTTAGATATAGCTGCGCAGAGGGATTTTTGTCAGAAGAAGACTTTGAATGTGATAATGTATTTGTGTAGCAAAATTAGCAAATTTCTTCCCATTTGGAATGAAAAGCATGTGCAGTTAAAAGCGCAAATGTGGGTGAAAATAAACCTAGTAGAATTTCACATCCCTAATCCACACTTGGAAAAGTAGTAAATGTTTCCATTGTGTGAATTATTTTTAAAGAAGTGATTTTGAAAGGCATGGGATTGGGAGACAGCAAACTTTATGGCATCATTGTCCGGGTGAAAGTTGTTGATCTCTAGGATTATCTCCTTTGTGCTATGACTTGCATTGTAAGAAAAGTACAAATATGCTGGAAGAATTGTTCAAGAACAGTTGGTTCCACAGGAAAATATGAGTTCTGTAAAGCTACCAAGGTTAGAAAGATCAATGGATATTTGCTGCATAAAAACTGCTTGTGCAAGATGAAGATACCTGGGGGCTGACTGAATTTATGAAAGTCATTTCCCCAGATCCCTATACATTTTGGATTGGAGAGCATTGCTTGAATATTCAGAGATTAGCTTGTCGTCTATTGAAGGAAAGCCATCTTTCTGATTACTTTTCTAACACATTTGTAAAATCCTTATCTTGACTACTATTTTTTGAAATAATACTTTTTCATCTTCTCAAGTCAGTGTAAAAAGTTTAAAAGAAAAGTACTCAGAAATACCTGTCTAGAAAATAGTAATACATAATCGGTTAAACAAATTTCCAGCTATATCTCATATCAGTATTTCTTAGATTTAGATGAAAAAAATGAATCTCAGTTTTGTCGCATTGCTCCAAATCCCATCTGCATTCTTGATCAATTCTTTCTTCATCTAAAGGTGTGGTATTAGTTTCCCACACAGAAAATTGCATACGTTTGTAATATACATTTTCTATATGTATTTTCCATAGTGTACAGATTTATTTACAGACATTTCCTAATTTTATGCACTTTTCCTAATGTTTCACTTCAATGTGGACATTTTGACCTGGAGAATTGGAGTTCAGAAATCACTGATCTAGATCATAAACAGTGACTTTATGCAAGTGATATTTATTCACATTATAATCCAAATAACTGACTCACATTATAATCCAAATAACTGAGGATATTTGTTTCCAATAGTTCATCATACACTTCAGTTTCTCCCTATATGAGAACAGTCATGAATTTTCAGTTCCTGACAGATAAATTGCTATTCCTGTTGTGTTCTTCTTTGCATTTAGGGGATACCTTGTTAAAGTGTTGTTAGTGAGAATTGCTGGAGTTGTCATTCTTCATGGTTCAGCTCCCTCCCCAGAGTCTCTTGATTCTGGGTTGTTGTTTTTTTTTTGGAGCATGCAATTCTTATTTTATTCTAATTGCAATTGCTGACCATCTGTTTCCACATGGAGTTCAAAGTGCTTTTTATTACTTTTCGAGGGCTAAAGAGCCAAGGACCAGGAAAACGAAAGAACCATCTGTTCTCTTACCACCTTTCCTCTTCATTGGGGCATTCTGGAGAACATTATTAATGTCACATCTCATTCTGGTTTTTGGATCGCAGGAATATGGAAAAATTCTGCCATTCAACATTAGAAATTCCATATTTCCGAATATTAATTTGACCACTTCCTTGATGGATAGATAAACATACACAGGGATAGCTGTATACTCATTTCACTGTAAGCATCCAGTGGATCTTCACCAAAACAAAATAGGTATAGGCATGGAAAGCTCCCAACACTGGCACTATCAAATCAATATGCTTTCTCAGTTTTTAGAGATCTCTAAGCATACATACATAGGCAAATAGAACTACTTCTGAGCATCAGCCAGATGGTGAACAGAGAGACAATGTGAAGTTCATTTTACTAACTCTCTTATTAGCCTTCCATGGACTCCTCAAAATATTCCTGGTCTCAGAGGATTTTTTTGTGGTAGTGTAAGTTTGCTGACTTGTGTTGGTTTTACTGGACATTTCTGCTGAAGTCTTAGGAGCCACCCATGCTCGCCCTGTTGTTCTGTTTTGAAATTAATTTGAGTTTATTTCAATTAGAATTTTTTAAAAAGGAAAGATAGAAATTCTATAAACAAATGCATTGACAAGATACAAATCTGAAAGAGCTGGTGGACATACTGTACATACTGTCCAATACTTATGGACAGCAAGTCCATAGAGCAGGGGTCCCCAAACTAAGGCCCATGGGCCGTATGCAGCTCTTCAAGGTCATTTACCCGGCCCTGGCCCTAAACTTTAGACCTAAGGTCATCCTAAGTCTGAAACAAATTGAATGCACAGAACAACAACTATCTTAATTAACTTGACTATCTCTTCAGCCAAAAGCAGGCTCACACTTCCCAAATACTGGTAAGTTTTTGTTGGCTAAAATAGTTCTTCATTTTTAATATTGTATTGTTCTTTCATGGGGTTTTTTGCACTACAAATAATACAGTGTGCTGTGTGCATATGAATTCAGTAATTTAGTTCAAACCCCCCCCCCCCCTCCCAACAGTCTGACGGACTTTGAACTGGCCCTTGGCATAAAAAGTTTGAGGACCCCTGCCATAGAGACAGAGCAGGTAGCTGCTTTGTGATAAGGTAGATAAGTTCACAGAGACACTCCACAAAAGTCATCAGGTTTTTGTGTTGTGTAATATTTATTGTTACTAACTGCCATCAAGTTAACTTTGATTGATGGTGACTCCATGATTGTGAGACTTCCAAGTCATCTACCATCAACAGTCCTGCTCAGCTACTGCAGATCCAGCATCTTGGCTTCCTTGATTGAGCCTACACTTCTGCAATATTGCCTTCCTCTTTCCCTACTGACTTCTAACATTATTGTATTTTATTTCTAGACATTCATCTCTTCTCATGATATTGTATGAAAGTCTCAGTTTAGTCATCTTGCCTTTTAGGGAAAATTGAAGTTTGTTTTGGTCTTGGACTCAATTATTTGGTTGGTTTTTTTTAGCAGTCCATGGTGTCGGTAGAAATCTTTACTAGCAGCACATTGTATATTAGTTGATTTTCTTTCTATTGTCCAGCTTTCAAAATCATTCATAAAAATTGGAGAAACAGAATGAATTCTAATTGGCAAAGGGGTCAGGGTATGGTCCATTCTATCATCATTTTATAACATACTCTATAAGCCTCATCACTGAATAAATGTTAAAGAATGTAAACTTAAAACAAAAGTGATCAAGTTGTAAAATGCTATCAGATATCCCATTATTCAAATAGCATTTTTTCTCAGAGTTCAGGACTATATTTCTTGGAAATGTAAAATTACATTGTAGTCAATTTTTCAACACATTGCAAAGTTTTGGTGCTAAATTCGTTAATACAGTAATTATTACATAACATTATTGTGTACTGAACTGCTTTTTCTGTCCATTTGTTATAAAACATGATGTTTTGGTGCTTAATTTGTAAAATCATAATGTATTATTATGATTATTATTATTATTATTTATAAACTGTATTTCTATACTGCTTATCTCACCCCTGGGGGGGACTCAAAGCAGTTTACAAGGTAATAAATAGCAAAATCCAATGCCTTACAAATATATAAAAATATATCACATATCTAAATAAAATATATACAACTGTAGATTAAAACCATTAAAACTATAAAAACATCAAACAAAAACATAGCATAAAACATGCTATTACAGCAATTAACATAGATCCCTTCTCTTCCCCCACCACCATCCCCATCTCCCTTTCCATAGAGTTTCGCCCTTTCTTTATATACCCTCCCTGCTCCCCCAGGGAGCAAGATGGTGGAGGCCCTCGATGTAATTTGATGTTTGACAGGCTTTTCCTTAATCTCTCCTTATTATCCAATATTTTCACTTATCCAACGTTCTGCCAGCCCATTTATGTTGGGTAAGTGAGACTCTACTGTAATATCAAAAGTGATATAAATTTATATCCGTTCACCTGGGTTCAGAGCTTCTACTGGAGCTATGTTATTAAACATTTTGAGCTTTTAAATCTGGTAAATTCATTTCAGCTTGCATTGGCAACTTCTTTTATAACACACACACACACGCACACACACATACACACAGAGTCAATCTACCTACCTACCTACCTTCCTACTGATATAGAACCACATTTAATTTCAGACTTTTTAAAGAAATGTAAATCTGAAAGTTTTCATGTGAAAAAGCTTAAGGCACCACCACTGGATAACAGACAGATTTTTAGTGTGGAATGGAAAGACTCATATTCATACTCACATACATCAAATAAACAAACAAACAGATTTCTGTTTGGCCTAGTAATTTGCTTTCAGCTTAACCTACCTTGAAGGATGGCTGAGAAGGTAATTATGATTGCTTGAGATATTGTAATTACACCATCTGTTATTGTGAGTCGCTATGTGGGCAGATAAGCTGTGGATTCTTCTTTAAATAAGCGAAAATTAAAAAATCTTCTTATGTTTGCATTATTCACTCTTTGTGGGGGATATTTTGAAATAAAAGAACAAAACTTGGGCACAATTGCATTGGACTTCATAGTTTTAATTTAAACTAGAGCATCACATTATTTTTCTTGCATTATTTTTCCTCATTTCCAGGTTAACAGATGCCCTGTGTGCAGATAGGTTTCCTCAAAATCTAATCACCAACATGGAAATTTAATGAAATTATACTTGGCATGTAACTCCTATATCAACTTCACAAATAAAAAATAAACAAAGTTGTTTCATTGTAACAAACACAATTTTTCAAGCATTTTATAGTTTACAAGTGTGTAGCTATTAGGGTTGTCCAAAAAATCATTATGATTCTTATATCGGAATTATTTCGGATTGTTCTCACTTTTTGAATCGAGTTCCGAGACGTTGTCCCTAGGCGCAACCAGCAATGTAATTTGAACCATCATTGGCCCATTCTCTAAATGTGTCTTAATGTTTCGTTAATTTTTTTCCCCAAAAATTTTTTTATATATATTTTAAAAATATTTATTACATTTTTTTTTGTTTCTGCAACCTACCTTGAATGGGAGCCTAGCGCAGCCTAAAATGGCTGCCGCTCCCGGGCCAATCAGATGCTTCCACGGTGGATGGAAAGGTGGGGGCTAGCGTCCTCTGCGTCCACGTGGAAGATCTCCATAAAAGCCCCCTCCATAGCCCTGGCGAGCCATTCTGGGGTGGGTTTCCGAGCAGAGAGGGTGGTGCGCTGTGCAAGCAAACAAGCCACCTGCATTGAGGGAGAGAGGGTGAAGTTCTGGCTGTAGAGAGACAGAGGGGTTTGGGTCTGGTAAGGGTTTGGGCTTTTGTTGCTGGTTCAAGATTGTGTAAATTTTTGGGTAATAAATAATGCATTGGCTTGGGGCTTGTGGGATCTGGCAAAGAGTCCTTGCTTGAAAAGAGGCATTAGGCAATTTATAATTTCCAAAGGACGTGGGCACTCCAGCCAAGGCATTGCTTTCCTCACGCTCCGTTTCTAATCCAAAGCCTTGGGCTGAGTTTTATTTTTGCAATTACAAGATCAGCCATTGATTTGATTCAATAGAGGTTCCACAGCAATTTATAGTTTCCAAAGGACGTGGGCACTCCAGCCAAGGCATTGCTTTCCTCACGCTCCGTTTCTAATCCAAAGCCTTGGGCTGAGTTTTATTTTTGCAATCACAAGATCAGCCATTGATATGATTCAATAGAGGTTCCACAGCAATTTATAGTTTCCAAAGGATGTGGGCACTCCTGCCAAGGCATTGCTTTCCTCACGCTCCGTTTCTAATCCAAAGCCCTCAGGCTGAGTTTTATTTCTGCAATCACAAAGTGAGCCAATGATTTGATTCAATAGAGGGTCAAAGGAAATTTATAGTTTCTAAAGGGCATTGCCAATCCTGCCAAGGCATTGCTTGGCGTGTGCTGCGTTTCTAATCCAAAGTCCTCCGCCAGAGTTTTATTTTTGCCATCACACGGTCAGCCAGGGGCACTATCAATCAATAAGGTCCAAGGCAATTTATAGTTTCCAAAGGACATTGCCAATCCTGTCAAGGCATTGCTTGGCGTGTGCTGCGTTTCTAATCCAAAGTCTACACAAGTAGAAGAGGAACTTTAACAGTGATAAGAACCCAATTGAACAGGAAATAAGACTTTCAAACCAGGAACAGGTTTCTTCAAATATTGAAAAATAGTGTATTATAAAAAGTTATGAAAATTCGCCAAATATCATAGGAGATGGGAAACATCCTGCAATTTGTTGAGCAAAGAGTGTTGTATGTGATCTCCCACTGTACCAAATTTGATGAGGATAGCTCAAGAAATGAGGGTGGGAGAGCCCTGTAAAAGTCCCCCCCCGGTTTCCTTTTTTTTTGACGATTGCGCATGCGCGTCCGCCAATTTAGAAACATTAAGAATCATTACAAATTTTTGGAAATATCCGAAATTTTTGGGTGAAAAATTTGGAAATACTTTCTATATCGAAGCGCCGGCACCCCCTACTTTAGAAACGAGAATTGAAACATTTTTTCCATCGATCGGACAAGCCTAGTAGCTATGTAGCCTTCACATCTGGATGCCCTGTTTCACTGTAATTTTTAAGAGCAGTACATGAAATGTATGTGATATGTAGGAAAGATGTACGAATATATCTCTATGAGATACAGGATCCAATGACAGAAACGATAATGACATAATGCATTCATAAGCAATTACTTTGTGTTTAAAATGTTTTTAAAAATAAAGAGTTCTGATGAAGTTGCATAATTTTTACATTTTGAAAATATTATAATTTTTATATTTTCATGATTATTCTTTACACTTGAAACAATTTGACTAATACCAAAAAACGACCTTCCATGGAATGACTCTATTGCTCCGCCAAGTATAATCTACTTGTCTGATCCATCTTTTGTTCACTCTGCATTTTAATACTTTAAGATTGCTTCAGAATTTATATATCTGTCTCATAGAATTCCTTAAATTTCCTCCTTATCTCTTCCTCATGTATTATTGCTGTGTCTCCCTTCGTTAGTTTTGTAATAAATACTTTTTCCTTTTCCTTTTTCAATTTATTTGCCATCCATCTCCCTGGTTTGTTTGCGTTTTGGAAGTAGTCTTGTTTTAAGAATTTCAGTTGATTTGCGCTCTCCTCCATTTCCATATATTCACACTTTTATGTAATTTTTTCTAATTTTCTTTGTGTTTCCTTGCTTTTGGGGTTCATTTTTAGTGAATTTTCCTCTTTGGTAATTTCATCCATTAATTGATTTAATTTCATTATTTTTTCTTTTTTTAATACTTTTTGTTGTATGAAATTCCCTCTTATTACTGCCTTACTCACTTCCCATAATGTGTTTATATTTATTTCTGGTGTGTCATTTATTTTGAAATATTCTATCAGTATTTTTCTGTTGTTTTTTTTCTATATCTTCCTCTTTTAAAAATAATTATCATCTAATTTCCATCTCCATTTTTTTTTTACTATATTTTACTTTTAATTCCATTGGGCAATGATCTGAAACTTTCCTTGTCAAAAGCTTTATATTTTCTAGGTTCATCTGTTGGAACACAGCTGCCTTAAAGAGCCTCACACACAATACTCAGTCTTAACAAAAGATTTATTGCAACTCAAAAGCAGGCTCAGAGACACTTAACTGCAATGTCTCTGACCAAAATTCAAAGTTTTAGCCCAAACTGGGCTCAAAAAAGGAGAACGGAAAATAATCCGGATTAAATGGATGGATAATCTGGATTAAAACGCAGTCAATGGAATTGGCAGCAAACAGCGCTGTAACAGGCTTCCTGGAAGACAGCGCTGCACACAGAAAGTAAACAAAACCCGCCAAAATTCAAAAAACAGCAGAACCGATGGCCCAAACTAACGTCATCTTCAAGGTGTTTACACAAGCCACAGTCGAGTCAAACCAGGAGCAAGGAACAGGGGAAAGCCGTACTCACGATAGCCAATCCAAAGGTAGTTTTCTGAAGTGGGTAACTGGAGCCTAAGTCAAGTCAATCCAAAGCCAGGAAGGGAGAAAGCTACATCCACGAAAAGCCAATCCAAACGTCGTTACCAAAGCTCATCAAACAGAGCCGAAGTCGCCTGTCCAAAGGTTCAGGAAGGAAGAAAAGAACACTCATGATAGTCCAATCCAAATCCAAGAATCACAGGAACCAGGAATGTCAAGCTGTAGAGCCAGGACCCAAAGCCCAACAGGAAAGACAGGCAGGGACAAACCTACGCCAAAATGACACTTTGCCTTCTGCAAAGGATCCCCATTTTATACCCAACTTTTAACTTACACATCATTATCTGAAGATGAGCTGGCCTCCTCATCTCCCACAGCTGTTCCTATCATCACACGTGAATCCCGGTTATCATCCCTCCAGTTCCTCCATCTCCTATCAAGACTTAGGTGCCCCCATGACCCTGGTGTATCAGCTGTTTGCCAATCCTCCTATCCCGAAAACCCCACAAACGTATCACTAGAAGTTGGCTCTGCACACATATCACTTATTTCTTGTACCCTAATCCAGTCCGATGTGCCCTCTACATTTTCATCACTTTCAAACCCATCATCCCCAGAGAAACCCAAAAATGACTCCTCCTCTGTGGGAGCAGTAAGTATATCCTGGAGCTTCTTCCTCTCCTGTTCCTCATCTGATTCCTGCTCCCGAGTAACCCTCCGTCTCCTTCTTCAATCATTGACTCCTCATCACTTGAAAACCCTTCAAACGTGTCTTCCTCAGAAGGTGCCATAAGTATCTCCCGGATCCGTTTCCTTTGCTGTTTTTCATCTGGCACCTGCTCAAAATTACCCCTTTTCCTCCTACTAGTACTTCTACTACCGTTTGTAATATTGCCAGCAGACTCAACTACAACATCATCGCTAGTGTGTTTGATATCCACACCATATCAATCCTCGACCAGCTTCTATGTCTGGCCAAGAAGAATGTGTAGTCTCTTTTATTTCCATTTCGTTCCCTCCATATATCTTGTATAATAAATTCTTTCATTATTTCTGTCATTGATTTGGGTAGATTCCCTATGTTAATTGAGTTCTTCTTTCTTTTACCTAATTCGTTACTTCTATTTTTTTCTCTGTCTATCACCCTGTTGAAGTCTCCTAATATTATTAGATGATCAAATTCCTGTTCTCTTATTTGAGTTTTTAATTTGCCTGAAAATTTTGTTTTAGAGTTATTTGGCAAATAACTATTACACATTAAGATCTTTTCCCCTTGTACTGTTATTATAAGTCCTATAAATCTTCATTCCATGTCTTTAAATGCTAGGTTAGCTGGGATATTCCTTTTTAAAATAGTTTTTATTGAATTTAAAATTTTTCATACAATAATTACTTTTATCACATAGCAGATATATAATGTAACATACAATACTTGCATTATTCTTTTATATCTACTGTTGATTTATATCTACTACAATGTTAACATTTGTCCGTCTATATTTCTTCACCACTGTGTATCCCCCCTTCCCACCCCGAACCACTTTTTATGTATTATCTAACCAAAATCTCATTTCTTCCTGAGGCGGTAGCCCTCCATCCCTTTTTTGGAGTTCTTTCTCAATAAATTTTCACCATACATCCTCAAAATCATTTTTTTCCATATCCCTCTTTTAACTTTTAATTTGCATGTTAGCTTATCATTTATTGCCAATTTCCATACTTCCTTATACCATTCTTCAATCTGAACATTTGTTACTTTTCTCCAGTTCCTTGCTATAAGCAGTCTTGCTATTGTCAATAAATTTGTTATTGCTTCTTTTTCTTTTTTTATTCATCTTATTGTTATTATAAATTGATAATAATGCAATACCAGGGCTTCTTTCCAATTTGATGTTCATTATGTCCTCTGTCTCTTTAAATATTTTATACCAAAATTTCCTTACATATTTACAATGCCACCACATATGTGCATATGTTCCCACTTCCTGACAGCCTCTCCAGCAATTTTTGGATGGTTTTTTTAATTAACATTTGACATTTTAATGGTGTTAAATACCATTTCCAAATTATCTTATAATAATTTTCTTTAACTCTTATTGATATTTTTTTCAAATGCCTTTGTTACCACAATTGCGACCATTCCATTTCATTTGTTTTCATCTCTAACTCCTCTTTCCATATTTCCTTAAGAGTGGTATTTTTTCTCTCTTCTTCTTTTATTCCACCCAATATCCTATAGATTCTACCAGTTACACCTATCAATTTTTTATAATTGTCTGTATCCCTTCCATTTTGTATTATTTGTTCAAATTGGTTAGGTCCCTTCCCCTCTTTATTTTTTTTACCCAATTCTTATACCATTGTTCTAGCTGAACACCATGGAACCATGTCAATTTTATTTTCCCAAATTCCTCCATTATCTTTTCCTTCTTCATTCCACTCTTAGCCCAGTCCCCTATTTTGTCTAGGTTTTTCCCCTTAATACTTTATCCTTTCCATTATAACTGGAATAATTATTGAACTTTTTCTTATATTTAATCCATATGTCTAATACATTCTTTAACATTGGGTTTCCAACTTCCCTAATTTCTTTTCTTGTGAAATCCTTAAAAAATATTTTCCATATTTCTTTTTCAGAATCTATTTTTAACAATCTATATCATCCTTGTTTATCATCCCTTCAATAAACAGTCTTAATCTATTAGCTTCATAATATTGTTTTATATTTGGGAGTGCTAATCCTCCTTCTTTTTGCGGTCTGTACCATAATTGTTTGTTTATCCTGTTTCTCTTATTACCATTACAATAATTGTTTATCATTAGCTGCCATTTCTTCCATTCTTTTTCTGTAATTTGGAATGGTAGCATTCTAAATATAAAAGTTATCCTTGGAAGTATTTTCATTTTTATTAATGCAATTCCCAAACCATGATAAATTTAAATTTTCATATTCTAATAATTGCTTTTTAACCTTATCCCTTAATGCTATTATATTTTCCTCTTCCATTTCTTTTAAATCCTTGGTTATAATTATTCCCAAATATTTTAATTTATTCTTAATTCTAATTCCCATCTTGCTCGGTTCTATAAAATCATTTTCTTCTTTTTTGTGTAATTCAATAGCATCATTTCTGATTTATTCCAATTTATTTGTAAACCTGTTGTTCTTCCAAATGTCTCTAAATAATCTTTTATCCTATCCATTTTATCCACCATATTTTTTATACATAACAATGTATCATCAGCAAATAAGCTTGATTTTTGTTTTGCCTTTGTTCCTACTCCCTCCAGATTTATATCTTTCCTAATTACATTTGCAAATAGTTCAATCTCCATATGAACAATATTGGCGATAAAGGGCACCCTTGTCTTGTTCCCCTTGTCACTTCAATTTCTTTAGTCACTCCATCATTAATTGCTACTATTGCCGAATTTTTTGAATAATATTGTTCTATTAATCCTTTTATCCTACTTCCCATTCCAAATTTATTCATAATTTCCCTTAATGTCTACCATTCCACACAATCAAAAGCTTTGAATATGTCTAATTCTAATATCCCTACTTTTATCTTTTCCCTTTGAGCCCTCCATAATTGATTTATTATTCTCCCTATCAAGTTTGAAATTTGTCTTCCTTTTACAAATCCATATTGGTCCATTTTTATATATTTATACATACATTTATTTAAACTGTTAGCTATTATAGCTGATAATATTTTTGCATCCTGATTTACTAACGATATGAGCCTATATGACCCTGGATCCGTTAAATCCTTGTCTGGTTTTGGTATCAATATTATAAGTGACATTCTCCACGATTTCAGAATTTTCTCTCCTTTCATTATTCCATTATACAATTTTAACAGTTTTGGTATTAATTTTTCACTAAAACTTTTATAATATTCTGTTCCTAGTCCATCCATACCTGGAGCCTTCCCAGCATTTAAATTGTTAATAATGTCTTCTTTTTCCTTCCTCTTAATAGAGTATTCCAATAACTCCTTATCTTTTTCTTCCAGTTTACACTCCCAGTTTTCTTCCACATATTTCTTAATTTCCTCAGTACAACCAGCTTTTGTCTGATATGTCACTATAAAACTCCTGAAATATTTTTTATTTTTCTTTCATCACTCTACATATTTTACCTGTTTTATCTTTTATCATATTTATAGTATTTTCCATTTCCTTTTTTTGTGTGGAATTGGCTAACATTTTGGAATTCTAGTTACTGAATTCAAAAAATTCCCTTCTTAAGTATATTGAATTTTCTTGTACCTCATCTATTCCCATTTTTTCCCATTCCTCTTTCTTTGCCCTTAGCTTTGTATATATTTGTATATTTTTCTTTATTACGTATTCCTTTTCCAACTCTCCTATTGCTTTCTCCAGTTTCCTTTTCCTTTCTTCTTGCCTTCTTTTCAAGTTTATTTTTTTCTTTTCTACACAACCCTCTCGCCACTGATTTCATTGCATCCCATAATGTACCTTTTGATACTTGCTTGTCATTCAATTCCCAAACTTCTTGCCATTCCATTTTTATTCTATCCACTATTTCTTTGTAATTCAAAATTTTCATATTTAATCTCCAATTTCTCATCTTATCATAATCACATTTTAAAATCATTTCAGTTGACACCATAGCATGATCAGACACCTTAATATTCCCAAGATCCACATTCAACAATTTGCTTAACATATTTTTAGAAACAAAAATGTAATCAATTCTAGAATATACTTTATGTACAGTTGAGTAATATGTATATTTCCTCTCATCACCCTTTATCACTCTCCATACATCCTTTAATTGCCATTTATTCATCACTTTGCTTAACTCCGTTAATTCACTGTATTTCCTTTCCATTTTTTGTGTAGTTTTATCCTTTTTATAATCCATACAACACTTACAGTCCCCTCCAAATATTATATATTGTTCATGAAAATTACTTATCTGATCTAATACCTTTTCATAAAATTCTTGTTGTTTGACATTTGGTGCATATACATTTATTAAAACATATTTATCCTCCCCCAATTCGCCATACATTATTATATATCTGCCTTCATTGTCTTTCACTACTTTATTTATTACCAAATTACATTTTTTTTGCAATTATTGTTGCCACCCCTTTGGATTTTGATGTTCCATATGATTTTTCATAGTTTCCAATTTATTTCAATTTCAGCTCATTTGCTCCTGGTTTACCGTGGTGGGTCTCCTGCAAAAAGATCACATCTGCTGCTTCTTTCGTCAGTAACGCTTCTATTCTTCTTCTTTTAACCACTGTCCCAAGTCCTCTTGTATTAAGTGTTAATATTTTCATTTTACTAGACAACATTACCATTAAATATATTTTATTTTTTTGTGGCTCGGACCCCTGTGCTCCCTTGACCCTTACCAACCCTTTGTTCCCCACCTTCTCCCCCCTCCCCCTTCCCCTCTTACCCTTCCCTCTGTGATGTCTCATGGGCCTTGGAGTTCTGATCCCAGCGCCATTGTAGCTGATGAGGATGAAAACGGGATTTTTGCCGGCTCAGCAGGAGCCGGAATCTTTCCAGATGCCTGTTGTTGATGATTCTACCCGAGAGCCCATTAAGGAAGACCTTGAACAGGCCTTTTCCCCTGCCTCCCCTCCTTTTCCCAGGAAACAGTCCTATGCGGCGGGCCGGGGTGAGAAAGAGCAGTTTCGGAGAAGCTTGAGATTAGCAGCTAAACAAGACATTAATTAGCCATATTCCCCTGGGAAACTCTAGGGAGGAACGCATCTGGAAGGAGATGTGTTTCGCTCTCCTTTCCCTTGGGAAAGGAAGCTCAGGACACCTGCTTTGCAGAGAAATGAAACCGAGTTAAAAGTGCCTGACACGAAGGATTCCGTGCGGAGTCAACAGATCAACTTCGGGAGTGATTTCGTGGTTCCAGCCAAGTGTGGACTTCGCAAAGTCCGCAACTCCAGTTCCTTGCCTTGCCTTGTCTAGCCAAGTATTCAAGAACTATCTTGCCTTGTTTCCAGCCTTGGACCTTGCTTCTAGTATCAAGCCTTGTTTCTAATTATGCTGTGGACTTACTCTGAACTTTGGGAGGAATTTGGACGTTTCCCCACTCTATTGCTTGCAAATAGAGTGCGTTTCGGTTTGGATCTACAACTTTGGACTCTAATATAAAATATTGAATAATATAATTTTGGACTATTTCTGACCTTTCCTGAAAGGTCTTTTATTGGACTATATTTCCTACTTGTTTTTATTATTCTTACATATTCCCTTAATAAAGATTTTAGATAGTTTTTGGCCTCCGTGTGTCGGTTCTTAGTGCTCTCGTTACCCTGGGCGTGACACCCTCTCCACTTCACTTCTTTGGGGCTTTCAGCCCCAACCATGGCCCCTGGCCTTCCCAAGTGGTGAGGTGGGTGCAAGGTCTTCCTGTGGCCCAGAAACTCCCTTCCCCTAGTGCTCATTAGGAAAAAAAGACAGAAAGAAAAGAATAGAAACAACCATTTTGATTGAAGAACTTCTAGTTTTCCTCTCTCAGCTCAATTCCGCCCACAGCACCCAATAAGACTTCCATTTCTCCTTCTCCTGCTCGTTCTCCTTCTCTGTCAGGTTTCCTTCCTTCTCCAGCTCCTTTATTTCCATTACCGAATCCATATTTGTCCTGCCCTTTTAAAATGCTAAGCTCTTCCAATAGCCTTACTCCTTTGTCCAGCTCATCAATACTCTGTTTCTTCCCTCTCCACTGGAATTTAAGATAAATTGGATATCCCCATGAATATGAAACTCCAGCCTTTAACTCTCTGGAGCTGGCTTGGATTTCTGATTTCAATGTTTGAAATTATTTCTTTCTTTCTTCTCTTTCCTTATCATTCAGTTGAATCATGGTTGTTATCTGATGTAATAGCTGTTCATTGTCCAACCCATGTTGCTGCTCACCCCTCCTAACTTCACTTATTCCTGCACAAGATAGCAGTGTACCTCCACACTGCTATCTTCTCATTATATTTTCAGTGCCTGTTGGGCTTACCCATTGCAATCTTGCAAACAATTTATCTGATGGTCTTATCTTATTCCAAGAAGGCTCTTGCTACTGCACTTTCTGTTTCTTATTAATGCATACATACAAACTGCCGACAGTTTACCTTCTCTCTTCCAGAAAGCTTTCTCCGCCAACTCCTACTTTAAATGTTACTTCTCCAATTACTTATAATTGGTTTACAATTGTTTTAATACTCAATCTTGCAACTTTCTCTCCTCCTTTCTTTCTCTGCTTTTAAAGTCGGTATATTTAACTGCGTAGTTAATTAATGGTGACTGTTATCTTGTCTCATTCCCTCCAACCCGTCGTCCTTTTCTCCTTTTTTCCATAAATCTTCTCAGCTTACCTCATTCACAGAGGTTTTTTTTACTCATTAGATTGACTGTTTCTTTATCTTTCCCTTCTGAATGCTTTTGATTTCTATAATCTGTCTTTAAATGTTCATTTTTGTCTTTTTTTTTCTCTCTTTTTCCACTCAGCCGGCACAGAGAAAAGTCCTACGCAGCCATCGGCTTGGCCCCGCCCCAGCTGGGATATTCCTATTTATGTATAGAACCACCCCATTCTTCTTTTCTGATACTGAGGCATAGAAGGTTTCACCCAGGCCTTTATTTTCTAAGTGCGCTACATGTCTTTGATTTATATGAGTCTCTTGTAGAGCATTCTTTCTTTTTAATTTGTTAAATATTTTAATTTGTGAATTTAGTCCGTTAATATTATTTGAATATATTTTTATTTCATTCATCATGCTTTCTCTTCTTGGTGTTCTCTCTCTTCTTTTCCTTCTTCTTCTTCCTTCTCATCCTCGTCTTTTTCCTCTGGCCATTCGTCTACATCCTCTAAGTTCATCACTTCCATACTCCCTCTTATATTCTTCCTGTATCCATCTACATTTATTTCCTCTTTGTCCGGTGATTCAGTACACTGTCTCTTTGGTTTCTTTCCACCTTTATATTCTCCTTTTTTCTTTCTGCTATCCATCTGTAGTTTTTGGTAGAATTCTCTTGCTCTTTCTTCCATTGTAATCAATATCTTTGATCTTTACATGTTGTCATTAGGCCCTCTCTTTCTCTTCTGCCCTTCTGTCTCCACCTCTTATACCTTCTCACGTTACCTTCCAATTCACGTCCTTCCAATTCACATATGCACCTCTCCCTCTCATTCTCGCGGTATTCTCTGCTATGCACCTTTCCACTACCACCAGACTCCTCCTCTTTGTCTCTTTCTTTCTTTACAAGAAAGCCCACTACGAAGACTCGACAATCCAGCTCAAGGTCAGCTTACCTCCTTTTTTATTCTTCCATACTGCTTCTCCTCCTTAACTTCCCCCATTTCGTCTATTGGAGCCTGGGTTTTTGGGTATTGTGTTCCACTTTCCTTACTTTATTTTAAAGTTTCCTGTGGCTTCCTGTGGCATCTCAAATCAAATGGGTTGTAGTTTTTAATCACAGAGTTAATTAACTCATTGGCTCATTAACTCATCAATTAGCTCATTAACTCATCAATTAGCTCATTAACTCATCAGTTCCTCAATTCATCAGTTCATAAATTCATAAGTTCCATGATTCCTTAATTCATTAGTTCATTAAGTCCTTTAGATCCAATTGGATTAGAACTTTCCCCCCTCTACCCTCTGCCAGATTCTTTGTCTCTTTTCCTTCTCCTTTGAGTATCCTGAGATTTCTCACCTTGTTCTGATGTCTCTTCCGTTTTTCCTTCCTTCTTTCTCCTCTCAGTTATGAGGTGTTTTGTTTTAAAAGTGCGCCCGGTCACTGATTCTGCGGTGGGTGTCCCTGCTGCATGCCTTTGGCCTTGACCCACCGTATCACTGGGACCAATACCAGAACCTTTGAGGATCACTCTTGAGGAGTGAGTCTCTTTTTGGTCCTTCGGCTAGCCTCTGGTTCCACTGTTCCCCTCACTTCAATCCACGAGGGAAGGGAGCTGTTTGCTCTACCCGGTCTTCTGGCCTTAACTGACTCCCTCTGGAGAGCTCTAAGGTATCCGTCTCATCGCCATGCTTATACACCCACAACTCGCAGCTCCCTTCCAATGCATTCAATTTGGTCTATGGGCATCATCACAAATGCCAGGTGAAACATCCCACTTTGCCTGGCTTTGATAAGAAAAGAGAAGGGCAGTGGGGTGAATTTATTGCCCTGCGCATAGCTCCCTCTTGGCCACACTACCCCTATCACATGTAGGAAGCATCGCCCTTCTATAGTGTCACCCTTCCATTGGAACCAGCACAAGAGGGGAAGCCTCCTGTGTTTTGGGGAAAGCATCTAATGATGCTTCCACCCTCATTAGGTGTGGGGCTTCCACTGGGGTGTATGGGGTTTCATCTAGAAGACAGCTGATTCAGATAAGTGTGGTGAGGTCGTAAGTAACAATCCTGTAATGGTACAAAAGAGAATTTTGACATTTTTTTCTATATTTATACCCTGCCCTTCTCACCCCAAAGGGAACTCAGAGTGGCTTACAAGTAGACAACAATTTGATACTGCATAAACAGATATACAAGTAAAGGCACATACACTAAAAACAAAAAAAATTAAAAACATCTAAACAATTAAAACCAATAATTAAAACCACACAATCCAAACTCATAGCCCAGGAGTCATTCCAGTCATAACTGCACTCATTCCATTATCACTTACTGCACTGAATTATTGTTCAAAGGCTTGGACCCAGAGCCACATTTTTAGTTTTGAGACAGTACAATAGACCCATGTATTATGTAAGGGATCCATTCCAGGATACTTCACATAACACTATTTTCACATAATATCGGGACACTCCCTTTTTTACCCCAAATGAACAAGAAAGCCTTCAAAGATGCTGGCCTTCTAATGTAGATGTATCACTGGAAAAGGAAACTTCATCAGGAGGAGGTTATCATCAGAAGGTAGTACTGGATTGTAGTGCCAAGACAAGATCAATGTTGTAAGCAGATATTGTCAATGATGATGATGATGTCAGAAACAGATATTGTGAATGGCTGGATTTTGTTGTCAGGTGCAGACAGTGTCAATGGTCAGGGACTCTTAGTTGCCAAGATATTTTGAAAGTGCTTTATAATGGAATGTTGCTGTCTAGGGTAGGGCAAAAACGTCAAATCCATCATATGTCAGATCTAATACATTTGTTTTGTCACTTTTGAACCAAGGTCCGTTGTGGGTTATCCCGTCGTGTGGATCCCGCGATATTGAACCAGGATAGCCGATTTTTCTAATGGAGTCATATGTTTTTCAGTACAAAAGCCAATAAGCCATGCATTTTTAAAGCACCCAAACTTGGTTTGAGAGAGGTGCACTGGTGGAGCCTAGCCTGGCTTGCCTCCCTGTAGCCAATCGCAGTGCACGTTCATGTAAGGGGAGGTGCTTGTACGTCCTCAATGAAAAGTGCCTGCAGTGTGCCTTGTGGTTCATTCGCACTCAGGAATTGGAGAGGGAGGGTGGAGGCTAGCTGGCTGCTCTCAGGCAGGAATTTTCTGCTGCGTCATAGGCAATAGCTTCCTTGCCTGGTGGCCAGTGGGCATTGCTAGCTGAGGCACCAATTGCTTTGGGCCAGGGCAGGGGAAAGTAGAGCAGAGCACAGCATTGAAAGAACTGGGAAAGGGTGGGTGAGAAAAGGGTGGGTGGGAAAAGGGCCAGTGTGCCACTTTTTTTCCCGGGTCGGTGCGGCCACCAGCCAGTGATTCTTCCATTGGCTGGCGTCCCACCCGGCTGGGTTCATTCCTTTGCGGAGCCATTTTTGGCTCCCAGGCAGGAATTTTCTACTGTGCCGTTGCTTGGGTGGGGGGTATTTTTCTTTAAAGATTTTAATAATAAAAAAGCAAAGCAACACGTTTTATTTCAGAAGCTTTTGGGGGGTGGTAGAGGGGAAAGGCTTGTTTGTTTGTGGCCTTGGCCACGTGGCCACAGACCTCCTCAAGCGTACTCTCAAGCCCTTGTCTGTCTTTGGCTTTGTGTATGCCAGGGTTGCAAAGCCCATCGTTCTTTCTCAATTGAAGAAGCTTTTGGGGGGTGGTTGCTGTGTGTCTGTGGCCTTGGCCATGTGGCCACAGACCTCCTCAAGCGTACTCTCAAGCCCTTGTCTGTCTCTGGCTTTGTGTGTGCCAGGGTTGCAAAGTCCATCGTTCTCTCTCCATTGCAGAAGAAGCTTTTGTGAGTGGTTGTTGTGTGTCTGTGGCCTTTGCAACCTGGCCGCAGACCTCCTCAAGCATACTCTCAAGCCCTTGTCTGTCTCTGGCCTTGTGTGTGCCAGGGCTGCAAAGCCCATCGTTCTCTCTCCACCCTCCAAAGTCACTCAGTAATACCTCCAGTGCTGGGCAAGGAACTCCACAGCTGGCAGCGCCTCGCACAACTACATGTCTCTGGCCCCTTCCAAGCTATCAGACCCTTTGTGTGCCAGGGCCGCAAAGCCCATTGTTCTCTCTCCACCCTCCAAAGTCACTCAGTAATATCTCCAGTGCTGGGCAAGGAACTCCACAGCCAGGAGCGCCTCGCAAGCTACATCTCTCTGGCCCCTTCTAAGCACTCCCTCTCTGCTGATATCTCAATCTCTGCTGCTAGTATGAAGCGTCTGGCTGAATGCGGGTCGGGTCGGCCGGGTTCTGGCTGTGTCCAAGCCACTGCCCGTACTGTGGCCTGGGAAGAAAGGGAGGGGGAATTTCAGCCATCAGTGATGTTAAACGGTGTGAGGTGGTGGACATGGTGATTCAGCAACCTGTTCAACTGTGGTAAGTACACTTCCCTCAACCCAGAGGCAGTTGTCATCCGTTAGAGCCGACACCACTGATGCAATGGAACTTGGCGGTGTTGCTCTTCTTGGAACCGCAGGTGAGGAACAAGGAAGAAATTGTTTGCATCCCTTCTCTCTCTCCCCCCCTCCGCTCTTCTCACCTTTGACAGTGAGGAGGAGGAGGGAGTCCCTTCCAATCAGGGTCTTCCTCAGGTGTCCGTTCCGTTGCCAACAACAATCAACTCCCCCTGCTCTGTTAGCAGCACACCAAGGTCCCTGGCCGCTGTAGCAATGGGAAGGCCAAGGTCTTTACTTTGGGACCATTTCAGTGTCCATGCCCAGCATGCCACTTTGGCAGTTTGCAGGCACTGTGGTGCTCACATCAGCAGAAGAAAAGACTTGAGGCATCTGGCCACCTCGGGGTTGAGCTCCCACATGAAGAGGCATCACCCAATAATTTTGGTGGGAGGGGGAGCCAACAGCCCTTGTAGCAGCAGCCTAAGCACTCCAAGTTCACCTTGGGTCGAGGGGAGGAGACAGACACAGGCCACCTTGGAGGTTTGGGGCCATCCTGTTGCCACGAAGAGAACGAGGGAAACACCCCCCCCCAGCAGATCACCCAATGTGTGGGAGAGATTATGGCTGTCAATCACCAGTTATTCTGCATGGTGGAGCAAGAAGGCTTTGTTTGCTTTGTTCGCTTGATGCAACTCCTGTGCTCCCAATACAAAATCCCCTCTCAGTACACCTTTTCCTGAACCGTAATACCCGGCTTGTACGAGGGCTGCAAGGAATGCATAGCCCAGATGTTGCAGAGTGCCATGTATGCAGACACATACATTTCATTTCCAACATTTGGTCAAGCTTAGGAGGAGGCCATTCCTACCTCTCTCTGATGGAGGGAGAAAGAAGGAAGCCTGGAGACAACCCATCACTGGGCTCTCCTCGCTATGGAGGTCGTTGGTCAGGACCACAAGGCTGAAACCATCTGCAGGTACCTAGAAACCATGATGGAGGAGTGGATGCGGTGCAGGCCAGAAGCCATGAAGTGGAGCAAAAATATGATCAGAGCGGTGGAAAACGCAGTCTTTACCAATGTCACCTGCATGGCCCACTTGCTCCACAACACTGTCAAAGATGGTTTCAAGAGCACAGAGGAACAGAACACCAACCCCGCACACATCAGGCTACTGATAGAGCGCTGTCTCAAGATCGCAGGCTACTTCCACCGGAGCACCAAGGCTGCCCGAGAGCTGCGTGAGAGGCAGAACTTAGAAGGGCTCCCGCAGCACAAGCTGCTGCAGGATGTCTCCACCAGGTGGAATTCCACCTACAGGATGCTGGTATGCACTGTGGAGCAGCAGAAGGCGGTCCACGGCATCTCCCTTATCTTGGTTGTGCCCATTAGCAAGCTGGTGCCAAGCAAACAAGAGTGGGACACCATCTCCCAGCTGGTCGACATGCTGAGGCCCTTCAAAAATGCCACTGAGACCCTTTCCGCCTTGAGAGCCCTTCTTAGCCAGATGATTCCTCTGGTCTTGGGGCTAAAGAGGCACCTGGATATGCTCAGGGGTGGGAGAATGCTTGAATCCCTGGCTGGGATGCGGACACCCCAGGTCCAAGAGGTGGTGAGGAAGTTGGCCTTTTCCGTCCGGAAACACCTGGATCTGCTGTTAAGCAGCAAGGTCCATATGCTGGCAGCCTTGTGCGATCTACGGCTAAAGTACACTGTCTGCCCCAAAGACTTTCCAGCATGGAAGGTGCAGTTTGTAACCTTGGTGAGGGAGGCGTTCACCACCAGGGTGGGGGATACGGGCCCCATCACCACACCACCACAGATGCCCGTCACCCCCAGACGGTGGCCATACTGTTACAGTCAGAAGATATTTCTTTGTTGGCCACAGTACAGAAGATTGACTCAGCCGAGTGCTCGGTCAACTGTTACTTCAAGGAACCTCCAGAGCTTATCTTCTGCAATCCATTGGCCTACTGGGCTTCCTGGGATCGTGTGTGGCCAGTAGGCTTGAGCGATCCACGAAAAAATTGATTCTAAACTCGTTTCAAAAGTAGAGGGGGGTAGCGATTCGTTTCTGAAGTCATTTCCGAATTTTGCCCCCCAAAAAATTCGAAATTAACGAAAATTCGTTATTTTCAAAATTAATTCGTTAATGGCGGACACGCATGCGCAGTGGCCCAAAAACAGCCCAAGGGGGGGGGGAGTTAGGGGGCTCTCCTGCACTCATTTTTTCAGCTATACTGATCAAATTTGGTACAGTGGGAGAACACAATCCACCCTGCTTGTTCGCTAAATTGCAGAGCATTTGCCCTTTCCTAAGATTTATTGCGCAATTTTATAGTTCATATAAAAAAACTTTATTTACCAATTGCAAAAAATCTGTTCCTGCTTTTGAATTGTTATTTCCTGTTCAATAGGGGTTCCTTCACTGTGAAAGTCCTTCTTCTACTTGTGTAACATTGTTTCAGTGCCCGTAAATCTGTCAAAATGTTAGGGCATTGGGGGCCATTGGCCAAGAGACACATTGTGCTGCCTGCCACAATGCGCAATGACTTTCCCCAGGCATCCATATTGGAGGCCATTATACCACAGTGGTCAAGCCCCTCCCCCTCCCAAGAAATGTAAGATTTGTGTGACGTTGGTTTGATTTATCGCCTGATGGCAAAATAGGGGCTTGGATCCCACTCCCCTGGGGAGCCGGCCACCGTGGGCTGGCTCCCACCCCGCCCCTTTCCCCAAAGCAGCAGGGCATGGGCTTAAACTGCAGAAATAGACATGGGGGCATGGATCCCACACCCCTGCCCCTTTCCCTAAAGCAGTAGGGCGGGGGATTAGCTGCAGAGATACACATGAGGGTTTGGATCCATTAAAAGCACTGGCAGGGGGAGTGGGAAAAATTGCAGCAAAAAGAAAGAAAAAATCAACGTGGTGATCCAAACCGCAATGGCCAAGATGGAGAAAAAAGCAGAAAGAAAAAATCCCCGTGGGGATCCGAACACCAATGTCTATCTCAGCATCAAAGACCCCACCCTGCGCCGGCCACAGTTGGCCGGCATGCATCCCCTAGAGAGAGAGAGAGAGAAAAACAGAGGACCCCACCCCAAAGGAAGGATCTGGGAAAAATTGCCCAAATATGAACGGAAGGACAGCCGCGAGAGAAGAGAGATGCGATGCATCGTGGGAAACTCGACCACGTAGGCCGAGAGGCAGCAAAAAGAAAAGAAAGAAAAAAGCCGCAGGCAGCAAAGACCCCACCCTGAGCCGGCCACAGTTGGCCGGCATGCATCCCCTAGAGAGAGAGATAAAAAAAAAACAGAGGACCCCGCCCCAAAGGAAGGATCTGGGAAAAATTGCCCAAATATGTGCGGAGGGACAGCCGCGAGAGAAGAGAGATGCGATGCATCGTGGGAAACTCGACCACGTAGGCCGAGAGGCAGCAAAAAGAAAAGAAAGAAAAAAGCCGCAGGCAGCAAAGACCCCACCCTGAGCCGGCCACAGTTGGCCGGCATGCATCCCCTAGAGATAGAGAGAGAGAAAAACAGAGGACCCCGCCCCAAAGGAAGGATCTGGGAAAAATTGCCCAAATATGTGCGGAGGGACAGCTGCGAGAGAAGAGAGATGCGATGCATCATGGGAAACTCGACCACGTAGGCCGAGAGGCAGCAAAAAGAAAAGAAAGAAAAAAGCCGCCGGCAGAAAAGACCCCACCCTGAGCCGGCCACAATTGGCCGGCATGCATCCCCTAGAGATAGAGAGAGAGAAAAACAGAGGACCCCGCCCCAAAGGAAGGATCTGGGAAAAATTGCCCAAATATGTGCGGAGGGTCAGCCGCGAGAGAAGAGAGATACGATGCATCGTGGGAAACTCAACCACGTAGGCCGAGAGGCAGCAAAAACAAAAGAAAGAAAAAAGCTGCAGGCAGCAAAGACCACACCCCTGCGCCGGCCACAGTTGGGCGGAACGCATCCCTGAGAGACCGGCCTGGCCCACCCACAAAGTTTACTGCTTTTGCGACCTTAGCCTCTACCCACGCCACCACCTCACCACCCAAGGGGAAGGGGGTGTCGCCTTTTGGGCAACTAGTTAAAAGGGGTCACAAGCCCCACTGCCCAGGAGGGCCGGCCACCGTTGGCCGGCCCCACGCCACCTCCCCACCACCCAAGGAGAAGGGCTTGTTATCTTCAGGTCTGCTAGTGAAATGTGGGCCCAAGCCCCACTGCCCAGGGGGGCCGACCACCGTTGGCCGGCCCCACGCCACCACCCCACCAGCCAAGGGGAAGGGCTTGTTATCTTCACGTCTGCTAGTGAAATGTGGGCCCAAGCCCCACTGACTTCTGTGTCAACCAGACCAGAGCCCCAAAGTCTCTAGCCGCCACAAAGACACACTCCCTGACAGCAAACCATCAGCGGCCCTGGCCGCACCCCTACCGGGTGGACACAAGCAAGCTGGCAGTCCGCAGGGTAGTCGTGGCCACCATCACATCAATAATGATTATAATAATAATAACAACAGTAAGATCTTTATTTTTATTCCCCGCCCCATCTTCCCGGAGGGACTCTGAGCGGCTTCCCGGAGGGACTCTGAGCGTGCCCGTCAACAATAGAATGGGAACAATTAAACCAAATATATATATATATATATTAAAGAAAATGTTGCATCAATAACACATAAAATAAAAAAGCTGTCACAGTCAGCATACAGCATTACCCGCTTAAAAAACAGTGGTGTAAAAATCAATAAAGTGCGAAATACTCTTGGCCTGGCAACCAATTCTTCAACTGGCAACGATCCACCCCACAGTCCTCGAAGGCTTTTTGGAAGTGGAAGGTTTTAAGGCTCTGATGTAAGGTTCATGTTTCTATGGAGTCGAACTAGAGGGAAGACTTGTGTGTGTGTGGTGTTATTAAACATCTCTAGCAGATGAGCTGGAAAGAGGGAAATGACTTCTGTTGGTATACAGTTTCAGTAAAGTTGTGGATGTAAAATAATGAAAGATATTGTCTTTATGGAGTAGAAATGAAACCAAAGAACTAAAGCATTGCACAAATGTTGAGACAAAAGAAACCATGAAGACATAACTCATTGTTTTTAATAGCAATACAGAGTTTCTGAGTGGTTTGTTTCTCTACTTATGAGTCTGCGGAAGATTAGCATCACATACTTACCTTCTGTGTCTTATCCTCTCAGACACACGCATTGAGAAAAAAAATGTAGCAGGCAATGGCTGGGATCCATTAAAAAAAGGTTTATCCCTGTCATTGTGGGATTTCAGTTATCCCATATTGTTAAAGCATTGGAAAGGGGTGGGAGATAAATAAAATGTTTCCGTTATCCTAAACGACAAGAGGCTTTGGGCAGGATGTCCCACATATAACGATGGCTGTGTTAACAAAGTTGGCTTGTAAACCACCTTTCGTCTCATGCGTCAAAAAACAGTCCTCATTTTCAAATACAAAACGCTAAGAATTGTCCTAGACTGTATCAGCTTAAGTGTTGGAAAAGTGCACCTGATACTTTTGCACAGCAGACATTTCTGCAAGTACCGTAATATTTTACGATGTCAAGACATAAAGTTATTTTATTACTTTCATTAAAAAAAATTAAATTATTTTATTTTATTTTGTCCTCATGTTGCTTGGGCCGCTGCCCCAAGTAATCCGCACTGAGTCCACGCAGGGAGATGTTGGCGGGAAATAGAAATTTTTTTAATCATTTAACATTGATCGTTTTATAAACTCTCTGAGAGTCCTCCTCGCTTCGAAGGGATTTCTTGATATTCCAGGACCGGGAGTTTGGCCTCGAGGAAGAGTATTCTCAGATCGGTCACTCGGCAAGCTGCTGAAAGGGGTCACACCATCGTCGGCCATGTTGAATACTCTCTTCAAAGCCTTGAACTGCTTGGAGGATAATTAATGGAATGTGCTGGGTTATTTGGGAATTCCAAGTCACCTAGTCTGTCCCACGAAAAGTGTTAGTTGACATGCTGGGAACAGAAAACGGATCAACCGCCGTTTTCATGATTGGGAACGGGTTGCGGCAGGGCCGCATAAGTTCAGCCTCTGGAATCATCTAGCTGTTTGTGTGGAACATTAAATGCGACATGCGTGGCTAGAGGACCTGTAGGCAGGATTTGAAATTTATGGAAGGCACATTTACAACCTATGGTATGAGATAACAGTCTGCTGGCTGAAAGAGAGTAGGGGCAGAGGAGCCTTCTCTCAAAGGTGAAAGAAGAAAGGACCAAAGCTGGGTTGTAAGAGAAGGAAGCCAAAGGGAACCACACAGATTTATAACTGTCAACAACATGGATTGGATGTGGAGGGTTTGACAGACGTTTTATTTATTCTTGCGACATATCACTGTAGGTGCGGACTGTGGCCTGCAAGTTAGTAGAGGTTTTGCAGAGCTATGTCTACACTTGACAAAATAAGAGCAGAGACTTCACGCAAACATTGGAGGACCGCATACTCGCATTGTCATCGCAATGCCATACCCCAGCAACCTGTGGATGTGAGAGCTTGACCGTAAGGAAGGCAGAGCGTGGGAAGAATGGCACTTTTGAAAATAATTGCTTTTTGACAAACAGGACAGTGCCTGGGGGTGTAAGAAGATCCAACTGGTCCATCCTCCATGTTTTAATGCCCGTCCGCTTCAAGGAGGTAGTGAAATTACAGGCATAGCATCAGGATGGCATGGACTTGAAGGAAATGTCGCCGTTGATGTCCGACAGGGAATTCTTTTGTGAATCCGTCCGAGAGTTCTCCATAGATCGGAGAAGACTACAAGTCTTAGCTCAGAGTGAAAGACTTTCTGCGGTGTGATTCCACCCTCGTCTATCGTCCTACCAACAAACCAGCAAAAAACAGTTCCCACGCCACAGAACCTGCGCCCACAGGTCACTAGCAGCCGCAAAGGCACACGCCCTGACGGGCAAACGGCACCGTCCACGTGCGCGGCCAGAGGGCGAGGGGACCCTAAGGCGGCCGTCCCGCGGCCACAGCATCGAGTCCACTGCCTTTCAAGGTGATGGGACACTAGACAACCATTTTGAGAAATGGTGGCCAAGGCCAAGGTGTCCCGCTTTCTGCGGTGTGATTCCACCCTCTTCTATCGTCCTGCCAACAAGCCAGCAAACTGAAGTTCCCACGCCACAGAACCTGCGCCCACAGATCACTAGCAGCCACAAAGGCACACGCCCTGACGGGCAAACGGCACCGTCCGCGTGCGCGGCCAGAGGGCGGGGGGACCCTAAGGCGGGCGTCCCGCGGCCACTGCGTCGACCACACCCGCTCAAAGGCGATGGGACACTAGACAACCATTTTGAGAAATGGTGGCCAAGGCCAAGGTGTCCCACTTTCTGCGGTGATTCCACCCTCTTCTATCATCCTGCCAACAAGCCAGCAAACTGAAGTTCCCACGCCACAGAACCTGCGCCCACAGGTCACTAGCAGCCGCAAAGGCACATGCCCTGACGGGCAAACGGCACCGTCCGCGTGCGCGGCCAGAGGGCGAGGGGACCCTAAGGCAGCCGTCCCGCGGCCACTGCGTCAACCACACCCGCTCAAGGCGATGGGACAGTGAAAGAGAAAAATTTTGAGAAGTGGTGGCCAAGGCCGAGGTGTACTACTTAATGCGGCAAGACACAGCCACAAAGGTTCTGATGGACCGTTATCTCTGTAAAGTGAGACTCTGCTGTATTCCTTCACCAAAAATGTCTTACCGAAGGATCCACATCGATTATAACAATGTTCTTTCTGTACAGGAACTGCGAGGATCTGGAGAAGACTTTACAGTCATGGCTCATTCCCGAAATATTTTTCGCCAAAAAAAGGGTAGAGATTTGAATTTAATCCGTTCTGAACCCAAAGCGGATGCATTTCCTACCTTGGCTTTTATGGATTAAGTTCCCCCAGAATATCCTTCTTCCCATCCAGAATCATTATAACGGGAGACAAAACCTATAGGAACCTCAGGGAACGGCCCCTAGAGATTGATTTACCCAAAAACGAAAGTGGGCAACGGTGTGTGATGATAAAGACGAGAACAGAAGGGATGAGAGGAAGGAAAGCATAGTAGGATAGAGGAGAGAGTTGTTGAACATAGGCCAAAGCCCCCCCCCCCAACAGAAATAGCCAAAGTTAATCAGAAGCAGAGCTGCTTAAAGGAGGAGAACTGTTGTTCTAGGAGGCGTCGGTGTCAAAATCCAAATCGGGGAAATTCAAAACGGGAAGGTTAGCCTTCAGGAAGACCAGTTTCTCAACTGTTTGAGGGTCCAGCAAGCTGCAGTGGGGCGTGACTACATCTCCCGCTAGGCTGAAGACCCTTTCGCTCTGCACGCTGGTGGGCGGACAGCTGAGAAACTGGCGGGCTACGTGCGACAGATCCGGCCACATTTGATCACGTGAAGCCCAATAGGCCAATGGATCACAAGAAATTATCTCAGGAGGCTCCTCAAAGTACCTGTTGACCAAGCATTCGGCCGAGTCTACCTTTTGCGCTGAAGCCAGCAAAGAGGAATCTTCCGAGCAGGCTAGTATGGCCACCGTCTCTGCAAAGAAAGCGTTTCCTGGTCGCGGCTGGAGATCCGTAACCCTACGGCAACCCCCTGCCGGCTCCCCGGGACTATCACTCTCGCCACTAGCGCTAGTGCTGGGGGTGGCAGGCATTTCCGGTAGAGGGGCCACTGTGCCCGTTTCCCCCACCCTGGCAGCAAAGACCTCCCTCACAAGGTTAACTAGTTGGGCCTTCCATACGGTAAAGTCTTTTGGGCAGACGTTGTACTTTAGCCGTGGATCACACTTTGCTGGAAAGAAGTGGCTCTAGGCGTTTCCGTACAGCAAAGGACAACCTCCTCACCACCTCCTGGACCGGCGGTGTCAGCGGTCCAGCCAGGGAGTCCAGTGTTCGACCAGCCCCAAGCCTTTCTAGGTGCCTCCTTAGCCCCAAGACCATGGGCACTGCCTGGCTAAGAAGGGCTTTTGATTCTGAAAGGGTCTCTGTGGCATGTTTGAATGGCTTTAGGATGTCTACCAGCTGGGAGATGGTGTCCCACTCTTGCTTAGTTGGAACAAGCTTGCTAATAGGCGCAACCAATGTAAGGGAGATGCCGTGTACCGCCTTCTGCTGCTCGACCATGCGTTCAAGCATCTTATAGGTTGAATTCCACCGGGTAGAGACGTCCTGGAGCAGCTTGTGCTGCGGGAGGCCTTCAAGGCTCTGCCTGTCTCTCAGCTGCCGGGCTGCCTTGATGCTTCTGTGGAAGTAGCCCGCGATCTTTCTACAGCGCTCGATCAGCAGGGCGATGTTTGCGGTGCTGGCCGGCTGCTCTTCCAGTCTCTTTAAACCTTCCTTGACGGTATTGTGAAGCAAGTGGGCCATGCAGGTGACATTCAAAAACCCTGCACTTTCAACCGCTTTGATCATATTTTTACCAGCGTCAGTCACCATGAAGCCCCTCCTCATTTCTTCCGGCCTGCACCACATCCACTCCCCCATCATGTTTCCCAGATAGCTGCAGATGGTCTCTGCCTTGTGATCACGATCAACTACCTCCAAAGCGAGGAGTGCCCAACGATGGGATGTATCCATACTGCCTTCCTTCTCCCACCAATGTGCCGTGAGAGAGAGGTAGGAATGGCCTCCTCCCAAGCTTGACCAAATATCAGAGGTAAAATGGATGTGTCCTCCCATGGGGCTCCGCAACATCTGGATAATGCGTTCCTTGCAGCCCTCGTACAATCCGGGAATAATTTTCTGGAAAAGGTGTGACGGGAGGGGATTTTGTAGCGGGGGCACAGGCGTTTCATAAGGCGGACGAAGCCTTCTTGTTCAACCAGGGGGAAGGGATGGTGATCAAGAGCCATCATCTCTCCAACACTTTGGGTTATCTGCTGGGGTGTGGGTAATGTTTCCCCCGTTCTCTTCCTGGCTAAAGGCATGCCCCAATCCTCCAAGGTGGACTGTGTCTGCCTTCCACCATCTACACCAGGAGAACTTTGTGTGCTAATGCTGCCACTGCAAGGGCTTGCAGCTCCCCCTCCTACCGATATCGAGGGATGGTGTCATTTCATGTGAGAGCTCAACCCCGAGGTCGCAAGATGTCTCAGGTCTCTGCCTCTGATGATATTTGCCCCACAGTGTCTACAAACTGCCAAAGTGGCACGCTGAGTGTGGACATGAAAATGGTCCCAAATATATGACCTTGGCCTCCCCACAGCCACTGTGCCAACGCCCAGGGAGATAGGAGTCGTGGGCACCCTTTCAGCAGCATGTGAAAGTCTATGATTTGATGGTACTACCTCCTCTACCTCCTCCTCACTGTCAGTAGCGGGTGGAGGGGTGGGGTTATCAAGATCCTCACTATCCACCACCTGTAGTTCCAGGACGGCAACAACTGCATGTTCCATTGATCGTCCACTTGTCTCAGCTCCAACCGACAACTGGCTCCGGGTGGAGGGCTGTGAACTTTCAGCAGTCGAACAGCCAGCTTCTTCATCAAGTCCACCCACTCCCATCGTTCCGTGTTCCAGACGGATGGGACCCACCCTAACTGTTTTGGCCCCCCACAGTGTCCGGGCTGTTGCTTGACCACTAGCAGGACTTGCTCCACCAGACCCGCGTTCAGTTGAACGCTTCATGATAACGGAAGTGTTTTGAGGTTACAGAAGGGAGGAAGATATTGTGTTACTGGGGGGAATGATGTGTTGTTTCTTGATTGGCAATGTGTTCTGGGTCGAACTGACGCAAACCCTTCTATTACAGTTGTTCTTGTTGTTATAAGTTAAAAAGGGGATACCTGTATTTTCCAGACCTTGATAGGGTTAATATAGGAGAAAGATATTTGCACAAGCCCTACTTGAGCAGCTGAGAAGAAAGGAAAGAGGGGGAACCAAAATCAGGGTCCCTTTTTTCCCAAAACAGGCGGTATTCTACGGAGGAGGATGGGATGTGCAACCCTTTTGCCAGACTTTGCTTTTGAATCACTGCTGCCCTGGCACAGACAAGCCCTTTAGAGCAGCAGAGCGGGAAAGGAAGCAAAAACAGGCTCCCTTTTTTCCCAAAGGAGGTGGGATGCAATGCAGGATAATGGGATGTGCAACCCTTAGCCCAGACTTTGCGCTATGGAATCACTGTTGGAGTGGCTGCCCTGGCACTGACCGCAAGGCCTATAGAGCAGCACAGCAGCAGGAAGCAAAAACAGGCTCCCTTTTTTCCCAAAGGAGGTGGGATGCAACGCAGGATAACGGGATGTGCAACCCTTTTGCCAGACTTTGCTTTTGAATCACTGCTGCCCTGGCACAGACAAGCCCTTTAGAGCAGCAGAGCGGGAAAGGAAGCAAAAACAGGCTCCCTTTTTTCCCAAAGGAGGTGGGATGCAATGCAGGATAATGGGATGTGCAACCCTTAGCCCAGACTTTGCGCTATGGAATCACTGTTGGAGTGGCTGCCCTGGCACTGACCGCAAGGCCTATAGAGCAGCACAGCAGCAGGAAGCAAAAACAGGCTCCCTTTTTTCCCAAAGGAGGTGGGATGCAACGCAGGATAACGGGATGTGCAACCCTTTGGCCAGACTTTGCGCTATGGAATCACTGTTGGAGTGGCTGCCCTGGCACTGACCGCAAGGCCTATAGAGCAGCACAGCAGCAGGAAGCAAAAACAGGCTCCCTTTATTCCCAAAGGAGGTGGGATGCAACGCAGGATAATGGGATGTGCAACCCTTTGGCCAGACTTTGCGCTATGGAATCACTGTTGGAGTGGCTGCCCTGGCACTGACCGCAAGGCCTATAGAGCAGCACAGCAGCAGGAAGCCAAAACAGGCTCCCTTTATTCCCAAAGGAGGTGGGATGCAACGCAGGATAATGGGATGTGCAACCCTTTGGCCAGACTTTGCGCTATGGAATCACTGTTGGAGTGGCTGCCCTGGCACTGACCGCAAGGCCTATAGAGCAGCACAGCAGCAGGAAGCAAAAACAGGCTCCCTTTTTTCCCAAAGGAGGTGGGATGCAACGCAGGATAATGGGATGTGCAACCCTTTGGCCAGACTTTGCTACTAGCGTTGAAAAAAAGAGAAGTTTCCTAATAAAAACGAAAGCCCACCCCGCCCGCACCAGCAGGCAATATGGCGGCGCAGCAGAAAAATTGCAGGGCTGGTGGGCAAATGGCAAACGCCAAGCTTGTGGGGGGGAAAAGGCCACAGCCCTTTGGAAAAACACCCTGCAGAAACACCCAACAGTTTCCCACCCCACCTCACCCACCCACCCTTTTCTCCCGGTCTTATAATCTGTAGCTCATCCAAGGAAGCTGTGACGCAGCAATCTTGCCTGCCTGCAGTGCCTGGAATCTCACTAGCGTTGAAAAAAAGAGAAGTTTCCTAATAAAAACGAAAGCCCACCCCGCCCGCAGCAGCAGGTAATATGGTGCAGCAGAAAAATTGCAGGGCTGGTGGCAAACGCCAAGCCACAGGCCCTTTGGGAAAAAAAATATTCTGAAACACTCAACACTTTCCCACCCCACCTCACCCACCCAACCTTTTCTCCCGGTCTTCTAATCTGTAGCTCTAGCTCAGCCAAGGAAGCTGTGACGCAGCAATCTTGCCTGCCTGTGGAATCTCACTCCCAACCCACCCTCTCTCTGCAGATCCCGAAATGAGCCACGAGGCGCCCGTGCACGCTCTTTTCATTCAGGACGTACTACCAGCCCCTCCCCTGGGTTAAACGTGCTCTCTGATTGGCCACAAGGTGGCTTATTGGCCTTAGCAATAGTCTGCAAAACATATACCTGTTAGAAGTAAAACTGGGAGCTTCATCAATCATCAAATAACATTGTCCACAAAAGAAAGCTATTCCCTTGCTAAGGTGGATTTGAAATAACCACTGTATTATTTCTCATACAGAGCAAACAATCTGTTAAGTTTTTACATAATGCTAGCTATCAAATAAATAAATAAATAATACATAAATAGTGTCATTTCTCTTCAGGTTGTAGAAATGACAGATTACTTTTGATGTTCTTGTTAGTGTCAATCCCATTTGAATTTTCACAACTGCAGTTTTAATGCTGGTTTCTTATACTCAATGTGCTCACTGTAGGCACTTCTACAAGCAGAAAGGGCTTACTGGGACTTTATATTTCATGTTTCTTTTTGTTGAAGTTTGTAATGAAACCCTTGTTTTGATTTTTCTTCCTCCCTAGTGACACTTACCCCTGTGGTCGCTAAAATGCCAGAACATAGTGAGCCTGACTTTTGGCAAGTGAGAGGTTGGCTGAAGTGTAGAGGGGAAAAGTAAGCGCCTGATACCAGTCAGAAGAACACTGCATCCCACGTGTGGTTATAAATGTGAATCTCAAATGGAAAAGAAACTGAGAACAGGTTTATTGGCAGGCATTCAGTTCAAGTGGCACAGAAATCTGCTCTTAACATTCCTGGCAAATGCATAGAGACAGCAGTACAGATACACACACACACACACACACACACACATTTTGTACTTCTATGTCTTGTATAATTCCTAGTTGTTTTTCTGTCTTATTACTAGCCACTTACACTAGGCCATAAAGAACCACAATAGGCTATCAAGAGACACCTGAAACATCATTTTTGTGATTGCAGAATCAAAGATGGCCAAAAACAACACTTGAGAACATTTTTTTTTAGTTTTATATTTTCTTAGATTTTTCAGATATTTGGCTTAAGCAGGCATTTTCAAAGTTCCCTCCCTTCTACGCTGAGACTCCAGGTGGTCTATAATATGATTAAAAACAGATAAACAACACAAGAAGTCATATCACCAACTAAATTAAAAGCAAATAAAAAAACAATAGGAAAAATGTGACAAATGCAACCCCCTCATTAAAATGACCTTTCATTGACAACCAATCTGTTTTCACAGAGCTGCCTGAACAAAATGATATTTGCCAGCTGGTTTGAAGGTACACAGGTCCTTATGAGCAGGTACTGAGACAATGATCTTTCTTTCTGCAGGTTAAAGTCAGAGAAATTCTGGGAAAAGTGCTGACGGGGGGAACAAATTATTTCATAAATTTAATTTGCTCCAGCATGACAACTTTCTAGGAGTGGGTGGGAATCAAGCCCTTATAGAAGTATGTATTTTTCTTAAGTGTGTATAGAGAGTCAGTAATGAATTACTCACTTCCACCCTTCCAGTTGTGACCTCTGTATGTTGACAAGAACTCCTTAAGTACAAGCTGCAGCCCTTTCCACTCAGCCCATCTACAGAACTCCATGTTTCTAGAAACCCAGGATTCTTGTTTGCACTGGTGTTGTGACCATACTTACTTGAATACATTCACAATTCTTCTGAAGGGCTTCGTGATAACAAGAAGTTTGAGAGAGGAAGGGATAAGGATGGAGATTGCAACACAAGGGTTGAGAAAATATTGCCCACAGTATGAACCCCAGAACAAGAGGAAGGGGGCTTGAGGGAGCTTAGTCCCCATCCATGAGAAGGAAAAATGGGACCATAAACACACCTATGTGATTGAGCTCCTTCAGGAATTTTATTTATCTATTTATTTATTTGCAGTATTTATATTCTGCCCTTCTCACCCCGAAGGGGACTCATGGCGGATCACAATGTACACATACAAGGCAAACATTCAATGCCATATGAACATAGAGACAGAAACAGAGACACAGAGGCAATTTAACCTTCTCCAGCTTCCAGCTTCCTGAGGGTATGCTCGATTCCGGCCACAGGGGGAGCAGCTGCTTCATCATCCACTGTGACACCAACTTCCTCATTCCAAACGCTGCTGGACAATTTTTATGGTGTTGTAAATTAGATAAATTAGCCTCCCTACATAAGTAATGCCTAAATTTCCTACTTGACAGATGCAACTATCTTTCAGGTTGCTTAGGTCAACAACGAGCAGGGCTATTTTTTAGTTTAATGGTCAGGTGCTCACTCCAACATGGGCTGACCTTAAACTCATGACCTCTTGGTCATAGTGATTTATTGCAACTGGCTACTAAGGAAGAAGGAGGGGAGAATGTCCCCTTTTCCAATGCTTTTAGAACAGGTGCCTGCAACAACGAGTTGCTCGCACAGTATTCTGTGTCTGGATGGTTGTGGCAGCAGTGACATAGTGATGCAGAGAGTGAGGTGATGGTCTGGTTGGGCCAATGCAATCTCAGTTTGGTTGGATGGTGTGGACACCAATAGGGAACCATTGCATGTTTGACCGTCCGCTATCCAGCACCCTCTGGATTGGCCCTTGTGAAGCCCACTTCACAAAGGTTTTTTCAGACGGGTGGGGGGATCTTTTCCTTTATGTCCCACCTCTGTCACCAATTCAAACCTGGAACTCACACCTGTTCCTAACCAGAGTTTCCAGGGATCTCCTTGGACTCTTTGAATCTTATTCAGTGTTTTAGAAGCACAGTCTTCATACAGAACGAAACAGTAACTATTTATTAAGATCTTGCAACAAAAGCATGTTGGTTACATTTGTATAGTGCTTCTTTGGTTGAATAACATTGTTTCATTACAGCTTTCCTCCATACAAATCTTTATAGACAGAAAGATTCACTTGTTTACTATGCAGGAGAAGACTCTCAACTATTTTCAACTTATTATACTATTTCCTCAAATATCTTTTGTCAACATATTCCCTGACATATATTCACTAACAACTAACTTTAATGACCTAGCAGTTAGCTTTTTCCCATCCTAACCCCATCGGGGTTTTTTTCCAACTGCCATTTCTTGACTATCTCCCCTTTCAAATTCTAACACCTGTTCATTTACATATGACCAATCAGGTCATCAATATGTAAATTAGCTCCTCCCCTGGTGCTACTCTCTATGAATCACAAAATGGCTGTTCGCACACCAGGCCTGCAAGATAGGTCATATTTAAACATTAACAATCATATCTAAAACTTACATTATAATTAAGCATTTTGTAACAGCCCTGGATTTAGTGGCTGGCATAGACGCACCCTCAAAAGCATTTACAAAGTATGCTTTTATTGTAATTTGTATTGCAAGCTAGATATGCTTTGGAGCTGGTTTTTCACAGTACTTTAAAACATTGATGGCTCAGAACTGAATAATAAGAGTTATAGTGTGGGAAAATATGCTTGGTGTAATGTAGTCCCATTCCCTGGCAGTGCAGGAATCCATAGCTAAACTATCTCTGAAAGCTTCAGAGATACAACACAGGTGATTTGGGTTTTGTAATATTTCATTTATGATTTTTATGTTGCTTTTATGACCTTCATGCAGTACCTTCATGGTAGACAGATTAATATTTGATACACCTGTTATTATAAAATGACAACTGAAAATTATACTGGGAAATTTATTGGGAAGTGACAGTGCAGCCCATGAGCCTTTGACCTTCCTGACACATTGCACAACCCTACTCTACATGTTTTCTTACAAACAAAAGACTGACTAGTGATTAATGTATGTTTTATTATGTGTCTTCACATCACTTCTGACTAATGACAACACTAAGGCAAACTTAGCATGGGATCTTCATGGCAGAAAGCACCATGATCCAAATAATCTCATCATTTATTGAGGCTATCAAATATCAGTGGTTTGAGAAGCACAATATTATATTGTCTTAGATGTTTTCACAAGTTAAGTAAGTGACTCAGAATTACATACACAATACTTAATGAAGATACATTTTTGTCGCCATTAAACAACAGGATAGCTTACGCATATTGTGCAATATCATAAATGTGAAGTCCAGTAATTCCAAGCTAGGAAGGTATTGGAGAATCTTTGTATACATCAACAATGCTTTTTTCAATACACATATGCACACAAAAATTACCTTGATGGGGCCACACAAGGAGTTAGGTGTATATATTGTATACAACATCTGGATATTTAGGTCATTGACTGATCATTTTAGTTGCCTATTTCACTGATAGCTCTCTTTTGAGTTTTGCTCAGTTTATCGCTAAATCTGGCTTCCCTGGGCATTCAGCCCAAATTATTTATGTTTTATATATTATGTACAGCACCCCCAGGTCTGGTTTTCTAATTTTTGTGTAGGTGCTTTATAAATATTTTTATTATTGATGTTATGCATCAAGGCAAGAGACTTTGAGCTGATATACTACACATTACAAATGCAAGATGGAAAAATAATGGCCTTAAGTTATCATTAGATTCAGGAGCAAGATATAGTTTTTATCTATTCAACTTCTTTACCTATCCTTATCAAAGGAAAGCACTTAAACATAGTATGCCTGAAGGCACGTGAAAGAGCAGATGAAATCAAAAGTGCATTTGGTTAGGCCAGCTACAGGTGTCTGAATCAAGAAGATGCAGCTAGAAGTAAGATTCCAAGAGCAGTGGAGAGACTGGGGAAAAGGCTAAGAAAAATGATACCTCAATCAAAAAATTGTGGCATGAGTTTTCTTTTGATAGAGACTGACTGCTGACTTAACTAGACTGTATCTACACTGTAGAATGAGTGCATTTTTACACCACTTTAACTGCCATGGCACAGTGCTATGGGATCATGGGACTTGTAATTTTACAAGCCTTCTCTGCCTAAGAGTGCTAGTCCTTCACTGAACTACAAATCCCAGAACTCTATAGCATTGACTTATGGCAGTTACAGTGTCAAATTCTATTCATTGCACCATGTAGAAGGCATTCAAATATCACCATTACATGGACTTTGAACTCTGAGGGCTCTTCCACACAGCCATATGTCAAGGCAGAAAATCCCACAATATCTGCTTTGAACTGGGTTATCTGAGTCCATACTGCCATATATTCCAGTTCAAAGCTGATAGTGTGCGATTTTATTCAGCTGTGTGGAAGGGGCCTGCGATTATTGGCAGTGATGCAAAATTGAATTACATTTGGAATAATTGTACATTGAAGCACTAGAGTTAAATTGTGACTTTTTATTGTTTAGGAAAATCATTAGCATCTTATATTTCTTCTTATATCACAAGCAAAACTAGGTTTCCCACTAATGAGTAGTGATTCTTTGAAAAGGAGAGAGGAAAAAAAACAAGTAGACAAGAGTGAAGATAGGAGGAAACATGGGCTCTATTCTTCAGCTTTCTTGGGTAACAGGATTAATAAATTAGGTGGAGTGATGAAGAAAAATGAGATGCAACTTCTTCTTTTCTCCTCCAATATAAGACCAGTGTGTCAGTCATCAGTTACATGAGAAGCATGTCTCCTTCTTCTTGCATCTCAAGTTGTGAATGTGCCATGTGCCATTTGATCAACACCATGAGAATTTGCTGCTCTCTATCCTTCAGCTTCCTGTGACAATGTGAGACTTCTATTTCAGTCTCGAGGTTGGAGAACTTTCTGTGAAACAGAAATGATACATCTTGTAAAGATTTTTCAAGAACATGGGTAGGCCATGACCAAAGAAGCCCTGAAAGTTAAGAAACTCAAAGGAATCCATGAATGTACCATCTTAAGGCAGTATCCAGCTCATCCCCCCTTCTCTCTTTCTCAGCTTTCACAAACTTTTATTACATTTGATCAGTATTTGACAAAATCTCATGACTTTTCCCCACAGCCTCTTACTATTCATAGCATAAAATAGCATCTTTCAGTTTATATTTTAGGCTCTTACATATTTAAGTCTTTCTGTGAGATCAATATCTGTAATGCTGCCAACAATATATCAATAAATACTGTCCCTGCCATTCATTTACTGTGAGATTATTAAAGCAGTGATAGCCCTTATGAGTATTTGAAAATTCTAAGCATTTAGTAATGAAATACTACCAGTCTTGCTATCAATAATAAGTCATGTTTAATGGACTTGGGAAAGAAAACTAGTCGTTTTTGTCACTGTTAAAGAAAATAGTAGAAAGTCAAAGAAAGAAACATTTGACCATAATTCTCCAGATTCATAGTTTAAACTACAACACAAGACCATACATTTGATTGCATTTGCAATGGGGCATTGATAAATTAGTAATAACTATGACAATGATAAATTATCTATTTGTGTGATACCTCAGGCACCTTTGGCCCCTGACCCTGTGGCCATTGCTGACCAGGACGAAGAAGACTTTGGTTTTCTTCCACTTCAGCAAGATTCAACTCCTTTCCAGATGCCTTCTATTGACATTGCTGAGCCAGCGCCAATTAAGGATGCCCTTGAAACAGTGCCGGCTCTCCCAGATTCTCCTGATGGGTTAGTGTTTGATCGCAGGGCTTTTTTGAAAACAGAGAGATCGCAGAGACAAAGCTTGAGGAGAAGCGCCAGATTAGCGGAGCGTGGTGACTATGGCTAAGCCTAGTTCTCTTGGGAAGAATTAGGGAGTCAGGCACCTGGTTTGGGGGAGCTTATGTACTTCAATAAAAGTATTGCGCTGGGAACTTTCCTTTGTGGTGTCAACGTTACTTCTCACTGAGAAACATCATCTTCTCTAGCTCCTGAATCCCAAGAGGTCTGACAGCGCACTTACTCCTGAGTAGACTGGGCGCTGGTTTACTTTCTTGCCCAAGTTTGGACTGTGTTTCAGTTCCAGTACAGCTAGCTCGTGCCTTGCCTTGAAATCTTGCTTTTGGACATTCACTCCAGAGAACTCATCTGTGCTACCTTGCTCCTTTCCCCCACTTAATCCTCAAATCGAGGTTGAGTGTGTTTAGGTTTCTGGACTTTGGACCTTAATATGGGACATAAGACTTTCACTTATTGGACTAATTTTGATCTTTCCTGAAAGGTCAATTGCCTGCTCAACTTTTCTGCTAATTTTCTTTTGGAACTTTATTTGTTTCAATAAAGATATTATATTGTTATTGGCCTCTGTGTTAGGTTTCAGTGCTCTCGCTGCCCAGGGGTGTAACAATTTGGTTGATATGCAATGTATTTAATATACTAACATTGGGCTGTGGTCTTTGTCTTTGTAAATATTTATGTCATTCTTATATAACAGTGCCTAAAAGTACACAGTTTCAGAGATCTAGAATGACCTTGGAGGTCATTTAGTTCAATTCCTTGCTCAAAGCAGCATCTGCAATGCAGGAAGTAACTATAGCATCTGGAAGAGTTGGCCATCTAGCCTCTATTCAACTATTTCCAAAGAAGGGAGCTCACAACTTCCTGAGGCAGCCTGTTGTACTGTTGGGAGGTTTCTCCTAATGTTTAGTGACAAGTTGCTGCCCCGCTGTTTCTTTCCCTTGGTTCTAGTCCTGCCCTCTGGAGCAAATGAGAGAAACTATAGTATTTTTCTTTTTCTGCATGACAGCCCTTGTTTATGCCCCTTTAATTTTCTCTTCTTCAGGCAAATTATACCCAGCCTTTTCAATCATTTCTCATGAGGTTTTACATCCAGACCCCACATTATTTTGGTATGACTATGTTTGCATTTTTAAAATTGATTTTAATGTATATATCCCACCTTCCTCCAAATATGGGATCCAAAGTGGCTTACAGTATAGGTGAAAGAAAATACTGCTAAAACAAGTCATAATACAAAAGTTTAAAAAACCAATTAAATAAGTACACTGTGGATTCCTTTTCAGATTAGGATCAAATCAGATGCATAGATCCTTTGACAAATATGCCATACTGTTGACTCATGCTCAGCTGACACACCTTCCAAGAGTTCCAATTTGGCAAGGACAATCACAATTAATCCCCTATTATCCTACTTTTAAAGCTGCTTTTAAAGAGTTTCTCCTTCCCTTCACTTTTGTCCTCAGCTTACTTCTATTGCTGGAAACTGAGTTCAAAGTGAAAAAGTAGTTCTCGGTTAATTAACAAGTCAAGGAGAGGGGTTAAAAACCTGTCCTTCCTAGCAGGCTTGGGCAAAAACAGATGGCTATAGCCTCACCTAGCATGTCTGATTTCCTTATTGATAAATTTTGCCATCTTAACCATATTCTGACCTTGCTTAGCTACATTTCTATGTACGTTTCACATTTATGTGTTTTAATACCAGACTAGTTATTTGAAGTTTTAATTTACTGTTTTACTACTATCCAGAAGCAATGAAAATTGTAATATATAACCTTAACATTTTAAATACTCAAATCGGATCAATAAAATCCAGTGCTGCCAAAATTGTAATTTTAACAAAACAATCAACACAAAAGCACTTTTGGAGGGATCTGTACTATTACTTACAGTAATTCATTACCATAATTATTTCTTATTAGCTTCACTTTCCTAACCCTCAAGCCATGAAATATTCTGCACTAATAACATACTTCATGTTGCTCGGTGGTGCTATTTTCATTTTACAAGGCCCCTTGAAGGATGCAAATCAACTTCCTTTACCGTCAATTGAAAGCATGTATTCATAGGAGCTGGTTTTGCAGGTGCTGAATGCAGAAAGGTAAAAAATGAACAAAGTGGCAGAATTTCATACAAACATCTTGAGATTGGTCAATATATATGCATGTATGTATTAGGCATGAGTAGAAATATCGGAATCCTCGTTAATCATAATAAAATCATTAATCGTAATACAATCGAACAGGGTTCCGAAGTGGTTTGGCCTTTTGGAATTAACCTTCCAATTCGAAGCATTGGAGCCCATCCTTGGAATACCTTTCGGAATACCTTCAGATATATGAGAAAGCATTTTCAACCAATCTCCTGCATCGGGTTAAAGAGCCCCATAGAAAGCAAGCCTGGAACGTTTCCACTCCTGGAGGAGAAGGAGGGAAAGAAGGCAAAAGGGGAGAAGGGAAGCAGGGAAAGCCATGCATAGAAGAGAAGGGGCACATTTTGCAAGAGTGTGTGCAAAACATGGAAAGTGGAGCGAGGAATGGGTGGAAGGAAAAGAGAGAGGAAAGAGTGCCCTGTTTGCTGCTGCTCCAACTAACCCAGGCCGACTACCTGCTCTCAGAGGGCCCAGCTCCCTTTGCAGTGTCCAGCTCCCTTTGCAGCCTCTCTGCCCAGGCTTCAGCAGCAACGGCTTGCTCCTGAAGGCTCCGGATCTTGCAACACACTGCCCCTGATCCAGGAGGCAAGGAAGGAAGGAAGGAAGGAAGGAAGGAAGGAAGGAAGGAAGGAAGGAGGAGGGGGAAAGGAATAGTTTCCCTTGGCTCCCTTGGCTTCCCTTGCTCTCTGTTTTGCACAAAGTTCGCCAAAGCTTTGCAAAAAAACGCAGCTCCTGAGATAAAGGGACAGTGTGGAAGGGACCTCAGATGGGAACTACACTGCCCTATATCCTAGGATCTGATCCTAGATTATTTTATCCTGGATTATCTGGCAGTGTAGACTCATATAATCCAGTTCAAAGCAGATAATCTGGGATCAGATTCTGGGATATAGGAGCAGTGTGGAAGAGGAATCAGCTGGATCTACACTGACCTATATCCCAGGATCTGATCCCAGATTATCTTCTTATCCCAGATTATCTGGCAGTGTAGGGATTGGAACCAATCCTGGGATATAGGGGCAGTATGGAAGGGGCCTCATGATGAATCTACACTGCCCTATATCCCAGGATCTGATTCCAGATTATCTGATTTAAACTGGATTATATGAGTCCCCACTGCCATATAATCTGGGATAAGAAGAAAAGTGATGGATCTGGACCAAGCTTGGCACAGGCCCAATGTCATTTCCTAATTGGTTCTGTCATAGAAACATGGCAAAAGTTGATTACACTGCCAAAACTTGGTCTATCATAGCACATTATGGTTTGCTGGGACACTGTCCACCAATTTCACTGAGTTTCAGCCACAAAAACAAAGTTTCTGAAGTACAACAAGGATTTTCAAAGTAAAGACAATCCAATGAAACAGAAAATAAGGCTTTCAAGCCAGGAACAGATTTCTGCAATTATTAAATTATTTTTAATAAAAAAATTGAAAATTCGCCAAAAATCTGAGGATAAGTCAAACATTTTTAGATTTGGTGAGCTAACAGTGGTAAATGTATTCTACTACTGTAGTAAATTTCATTAGGATAGTTCAAAAAATGAGGGAGAGAGAAGCCCCTTAATTTTCCCTATTGTCGATAATGTTTTCCTTCATGTGCATGTGCACCCCCCAATAACGAGGTAAATACGAAGAATTGAAACTTTTGGAAAGATTTGAACTTTTTGCCTTCAAAATTCAGAAATGATTTTAGAAATGAAGCGCCAGCGCCCCCTACTTTTGAATCGAGTTTTGAACCATTTTTTTCATGGATCACACATGCCTAGTATGTATGTTTTCTTCTTGAATGACGCCTTCAGCTCAAAATGATTAGACAGAGTACTGAAATAGCCTTAACTCTCAACAGGAAATGGTGTGGCTTTTGTTGCATGGGAGGTCTCAAGATAACTGTTTTTTAAAGAAGCTTCACATTAAAGCATGAACAGTAATTTTAGCAACCAACTTGAGTAACAATAAAAAGACATTAGACAAGTTCAGGAGATAGTTATCAATGGCAAGTGGTTGGTCTGTCTCTATATGCTAGGGGAACATCATTATTATGGTGTTATTATTACACTCTTACTTATCTGCTTTCTATAACAAAATGGCTAGACCTCATAGGAACAATTTAGAAGGTGAGCTCGGCTTTTGATGTGATCCAGTATAGTTCTTCTTATATTATTATGATACTTACCTGTAACTTTAAGATCCTCAGAAGAGGCCCTAGGAAAGAAACTTCAGAGCTGATTAGAAATGGAGAGAGGAGAGAGTAAAGAATTAGCATCTGGAGCCATGGATAACTCCTCAATGTTAGTTTCCCATAGTGCTGCATTTGGTCATTTTAAATGGTCCTATTAAGTCAACAGCTGCTTCATCAAAACATGTCATTTCCTAGCACTACTCTTGCTACTGATAAAAAAATTAAAATGCACCCACAGTGAAAATACTACAACCTCATTTCATGAGCATTTTGAACACTAATGACACAGAGTAGCACACATGTAAAGCTGATTGTCTTCAAATAAGGTTGAATCCTTGACATTCCTAATTTATACTTAAACTTCTGGGAAAGGAAAGTGGAGATTGAGCAGATCCAAGTAGATCTACAATCTTGTTGGTATGCTTGGCAAGCCTAGAACATTTTCAGGGTAAATAGAAGGAGAGAACCTGTGTAGCATTGTGATTTAAGTGCTGGACCAGGACACGGGGAGAGCGATGTTCAAATACCTGCTTAGTCATGGAAATCCACTGGATGGCCTGTGGCGCATGCTCTCATCCTCAGATGAAGGCAAAAGCAACCTGTCTCTGAATAAATCTTGCCAAGAAAAGCCTATGATAGGTGTGCCTTAGGATCATATTATGTTGAAAATGAGTCGAAAGGAAGTATATTTCCTTGGCATCAGGTCTTAAGATTAAAAATCATGGGGAAAGCTAGACCAGAAGAACACAAACCAAGCTTTTATAGTATTCTGGATAAGGGGAAACAAATTTTCTATCTGGATACCTGGAAAAAGAACAAGTGCCAGGCTTCAGACAGTGTATGGCAGAAAACCTTGCTGGTCCTGTAAAGATCAGTGATGCTTGAGGAAGGGCTTGGGTCTTTTTGAAAAGAAATAATAGTAGGAAGAAAGATGTAACATAAGAATGGAGGCATGCCAATGCCAATGCCCACAATATCACATTTTTTCCAGGGCATTGCAGGCAGTATCTTAACAATTGCTTATTGCTGAATACCAGTTGCTGGGTAAGAACATCAGGAGATGATACTTGCCTAATGTTCTTTGCCCTTTTTTTAAAGCAACTAGATTGCCGTTGTTGGAAACAGGTTGTTGAAATCAGGAGCGGCCCTAGGTTTTTTCAGGATGTAAGCCAACCTAGGGCCGTGCACCTCCCACCTGAAATTGCGCCCCCCACCCCAAACTTACCGGCGGCAGCGGCGGGCGGCAGAGGCGACCATTAGGTCACTTGCCGTGGAACAAGCAAGTATTTTGTATTCTTGCGAGATCTCCTCCTATGAGCCAGGAAGATCCCTAAGGTCATCTGGTGAAGCCCTGCTCTCGGTCCCGCCTGCCTCACAGGCACGGCTGGTGGGGATGAGAGACAAGGCCTTCTCGGTGGTGGCTCCCCGGCTGTGGAACACCCTCCCCAGAGAAATACGACACGCCCCAACCCTTCTGAGTTTTAGAAAAGCCCTGAAAACATGGCTATGTGCCCAGGCTTTCGAAGATTAAATGGTAAAAATGACCCCGGACTGATTTACGGCTACAGCACGAGGATTTTGGAGGAATGGATTTTAATCATATGTTTTATATTTTTATATTGTTTTTAATTGTTTTATTGGATTTTCATTGCTGTTTTAATTATGTGTAGGCATTGAATTGTTGCCAATTTGTACGCCGCCCTGAGTCCCTTCGGGTGAGAAGGGCGGGATATAAATGTTGTAAATAAATAAATAAATAAAATCCCGCGAGATTTCCATGAGACCTCGTGAGATTTCCGCGAGATCTTGCGAGATCTCGCAGAAATCTCGTGAGATCTCACAGAAATCTCACGAGATTACAAAATACTTCCTTGTTGCGCGGCAAGCAACCCAATGGTTACCATTGCTGCCGCCGCCGCCACCGCTTCAAGTGAGCCCAGGAAGGGGATTCAATGAAGAACCGGGCCTGGTTGGAATATGTCTTTAATTTGATTTCATGGGGATCTTCTATTGGGCTTATGTATCTGACTGGGCCTCCATGCGAGGAAGCAGAACACAGAGATGAAGACATTTTCTTGTTTTTTCCCCTTGTTTTTCCTAAAATGCAAATAGTAGTGCAATTGCTGGTTGCATTTGGAAAAGTGGTCGATCTATTCAAAGCAACATAGTATATACAATCTCATATTCTAATTAACGTGAGCTGGATTGTATATTGACAAGTGTACTTTTATGGATTGATAATTTTATAGTCCTGTGATGATGCATGCCATGCCTCTAAAACAACCATTGTCACAATTCTTTCCAGATATTTTCACCTTCTCCACCCTTTCACAACTAAACAAAAATAATTGAACAATAATACAAGTGAAGACTGTTTGATTGCCTATACTTGCCTTTCAGCACAATAGGGCACACATATCTTTCTCAGCTATATACAGAAGCCCTTTCGATTAGACCATCAACTGTATGTTGTACCTGAGATGCTAGATGGGTGGGATATTTCATCACAATGGCCTGTGCAGTGGGAAAACACATTATTTGAACTGGAATATATTTCTAGATTGCTGTGTCAGGACATCATGAACTATTTACAGGAGCTCTATAGGGACTCTTCTTTGGTGTTGAGGGCTGATACAGAAGCCAGAGTACTAACAAATGGAGTGGAAATAATGATGGATAGCTTTGCTTGGAAATAAATCGTAGAATTGCAAAGCCTTATATATCTGAAGTAACAGTTCTTTCTCCATTACCCGATGTTGCTTTCTACACTTATACTCCTAGAAAAATCTGGCACTTGTTTTTCAAAGTTGTAAATTGAATTCAAAATTTGAAGATGCAGGCAAAGAAATCTGTAAGTGAATTTACAAATATAAATGTAGGAGCAAATATCTGTGATTAATCCATGGCCCAAGGAATACTGAAGTCTGGGAAATTCACATAATGAGGAATTTCTCATTGTTAGCTATGGAAACCTTAAACCCCATGTGCAATTGTTTTCCCACACAATGACATTCCATTTCTACATTAATCTGGACAAACATTTTGTTGGATACTACACTGAATTGCAATACATTATATTTTAAATATAATGCTCCAATTTTAAAAACTGTGTTTATTAGGACACTTCCAGACAGACCAGAAATGCACACCAAAGCGCACCTTTCTGTCCACACTACACCTCAAAAACCTGGGCTTTCCCTAGGGGGGGGGATGGCTACATGCCATCCCGATAGCAATCAGAATGGCATGCATCCACTCCTGCTATTAAGTTCCTCCTCACAACCTCCTGGCATGAGGATATGATGCACCAGGAGACCCAGGGTGGGGGGTGGGGAGAGATGACTCGCCCTCCATTTCCTCATACCAGGAGGCCATAAGGAGGAACTTAATGGCAATCAGGTAAGTTTTTTTTAGTTTTTAGGGGTATTTTGGGGGCTGGGGAGGGGTGGGTGGGTGCCATTCCAGACCTTTAGGCTCCAAGAGCCCAAAATGTTTGGGATAGCAAATGGGGACTCACCCCTGGGTACTAGTCCCAGGACTACCCGGAAGTGAATCCCCACAGGCCCAATACCTCATTAGCTCTGTGACTTTCAGGAAGGTCTGAATCTAATGAGATATTTAATTAATTTGGAATAACTGAAGTTATTCCAAATATATTTGTTTTTATGGGGGGCATCATTTGGATGCTCCTGGTAAAAACCCAGACAGGTCCTGCATTTTGGGCTTGTATGGATGGGCCCTTAGATAAGTGGATCTGATACTGCACATACTAATTCTGCATACGTGAAATTCTGGTAGAGCTGGAGAAACACAGATTCTGGTGGAAAAAAGTGAAGCAAAACATATCTGAAGGCCAATCTAAGGGAATTTTAACCTGTATTTAATTGTATTTGTTTTTGTATGATCTTGTTATTGATATTGTTTATTGGTTCTACTTGTTTTGCCTGACCAGTTGTTCATAATAAATTTCAAATATCTGAAGGCCAAAATCCACTGGGAGTTTACCTGTCCCTTCCTGCCAGGACGAAAAGAATATTAAAAATAAACCAACTTGATTCTATTAATTGATCAGTTAGAAAAACCCTCCCTTGCCATGTTTTCTTCTTCCCTTGTTGTCATGTGTAGAAAGCATGTTGTCAGTGTCTTATATTTTAATATTTGCATATAGTATTATCTGTTTGCAGTAAATACAGTATTTAGTATTTGTGTACAGTATCTGTGGGCCAATGTTTAGGAATTTTATTAGTGGATGGTGCTAATTGAGAGGAGGAAGATACTGATTGTGTGGGAGGATCGTGCCTAAATGGTTCTCTTAGGTATCTAGGTAAAAATTTAAATTATTTTCTTTATCTCTCCCCCCCCCCCAAATTACATACTTTTCCACCAGAATATGTGAGAACATGGTGAACATTATCATTTATTTGATTCTTCCATTCCCTGTGTTGCATGAGGGATTTAAGTGTTCCATTTAGATATCTTGGTCCAAGTCCAAGTTCTACTATACCACAAATAAGATAATGTGGGTAACATTTTTTGAAATTAAATACCTATGGAATGGAGCCTATTCTGACTACATATTCAAAAGAAAATGAAAAAAGTAGGAACATTCGCCAAGTCTGGCTGACACCACTTCTCACCACATAGCCATATGCTGGCTTCTTTAGTGCTAATTGACACATGAGTTAGGCCATGGCATTGCAAACATAACATGGTAATTATAGAGAGAACCTCTGAATTATTTATTTTGAAAGCAAGCAGTAGGTGGTTAGTTTTGCTATGAAAACCCAAAAGTAAATAGCTGATAATGAATAGCTAGCTGTCATTAGTTAAGGTACATGAGCAGTAATTATACCCTCGGTGCAGGATTCTCTGTGGATTTATACAATCATGCATATTTCTGGGGTGCTGTTTTCACCACCACTGTCCCTTTGACCTCATTTTTTTTTTTTACAAAAAATACTTTTTTGTATCACATTTTTTCTGATTTGGTGTAACATCACTAGAGTATAATATCATTCATACACACCAATGATATGAAGTTATAGCATCATTTTATAGTGATTACTGTAAAATACAGTAGTTTTCTGTTATCCATTGAGTTTAGTTTAGCCCTGTTTCTTCCCAGTCTCTTCCCCCACACTCTCATGTTTTCCCCATCATTTGAAAATTGGGGTTGTTATCTGCTAAGGGATAAGCACTTGACAAATATGGGCTTAATTCTAACAATGTGGATTAGAAATATACAGTATTCATATTCCAAAGGTTTCCACACAGTTAATGTCTTCAAAGAAGTGAATCGTGGGATAGGAGCTGGCGAGCTCAGTGGTGAAAGGAAAGGCGAACTGGCGTAGGCTGCCAGTTACACCCCTGTCTGATGAAGTCGTAGGACATTGGGAGACCAGACTTTGAATACCTGCTCAGTCCTGAAAACCTACTGGGTGATCTTTGCCAAGCCGTACTCTCTTAGATTCTGAAGAAGGTAAGAGTAAGCCACATTTGGACACATTCTGCCAAGAAAACCTTTTGGTAGACTTATCAGGTTCACCATAAGTGAGAAAAGAGGGTTGTTGTGTGTTTTCCGGGCTGTATGGCCATGTTCCAGAAGTATTCAGTATCCAGAAGCTATCTCACAACCTCTGAGGATGCCTGCCATAGATGTAGGCAAAACGTCAGGAAAGAATACTTCTGGAACATGGCCATACAGCCGTGAAAACACACAACAACCCTGTGATTCCAGCCATGAAAGCCTTCCACAACACTGTGAGGAAAGACTCCAAAGCAGACAACAACAAAAGGTTATTGTGATTGAAAACAGCTAATTAGAGATCTCCCCCATTCTGTAGGCCAAATAGCTGATCCAATAAACCTAATAATACACCCCCCCCCCCAAAAAAAGCATCTGGAGGAGATTGTTTATTTTTTAGTAAGTGTTAATTTTCAGAAGTACTCTTCCTGTCTGCACAATGATATTTTAAAAACAAAGTTAAGTGTAGCTTGGTTCATAGTTCCCACCTTTTCTCCCTCTATTTCCCCAAACCTGCTGAATATATTGTTTTTCCATGTCTGAAACTTTTCATCATCTGAAAGAGTTTAGGATCCATTCTGTACAGCTTTGTCCTCTATAGCAATGCAGCATCATTTTTGTTGCTGCTGTTTATCTTTTTTGGGGGGCATATCTCTTGCCAAAAGTCTGTATCTGTTTTTGTTTAGAAATTGCCGACTAGAAAAGGCTTTGATTTGTTTCATAGTACTCACAAGAACATCTGTAGGAAAACCCGAGCCTTGCACTTTATGTTTAATATCCCTGAATATCTGCAAGAGGAAATGTTGGCTTTATTTCTTGTTAATAATCTCCTAGTTTTTCACTGTAAATAGCACAGGCATTTTATGAGAATGGTATTTTTAACCCAATGTTTGTCTTATTATCTATAACTCCCATAACTCCTTGAATTTGTGCAGCACAGTCAGTCCATAAATGGTTTTTCTTTGTAGTAATGAAATACACACTTAAAATTTTAATACATCCCAAGAGTCAGTCCATGGTTGTACTATCAAATGAAAGCACTGCCTGTGCGCCAAATTTTCAGTGAATGCATTAGAAGAAACCAAGCAATTAGAAGACACATTTGCAAGGTAACTACCCAACATACTATCACATGGCTTTAGATGTGTTTTTTTTCTTTTAAGATGTGTTTTAAAAACTATTTTGCTTTCAGAGAGGAGCAGACTTTTAACTGCTGTCTTATTATTTTTAAGAATATGCAACAAATTAATATGGTGTTCAGGAAAAAAAATATAAGGGGTTTTTTAAAAAAATAATTAGGAACTGGAATTATAGCTCATTTAGAAATATAATTCAGTGAAGGTGATACATTTTAAACTTTCCTCTTTTTGGACAGCTTTTCATACCCACAGCTCAGTAGCACCTGATTTGTATGCAGTTTTTCCTAGGCTTTTTCTGTACCTCTAGAAAGACCGGTGTTTGAAATTCTAGAAAGCCATTGTCAGTCATGATAGTGCAGTCAACCTGCTGCCCATGAAATATGTTGGTCTATAATTTTTATAACTCCCAGACAGCATGGCCAATGGCTACGGATTTGAGAATTCTGAACTAGAGATGTATTGAAGGCGTTTTCAGATGTGATAGGATCCATAGATTTTGAGGTCTATTTTTATGGGCATTTGTGTGCTCAAACATAGGTGAATGATTAATGAAATCTCTGCTTTACTTTGATAAGCTCAGATTGATAATAATTCAACCCTTTCCATTTTCCAGTACATTCAGATTGGTAGCTTTCAGTTGACCCATCACAATCCACATTCATACTTGTCACTAAACTATGTTGTGTTGTGATTCGTATCATAATATGACTATTTCTTTCTCTTGAGATCCACATTCCCAGTTAGCTGTATATAGGGAGTAATGCTGTCAAGGTAAAGGAATAAAATTAGTCTCTTCACAAGGTTATTTTCATATCAATTGTAGTAGGGATAGAAGGAGTTAAACTGTTATTTTACATCTACCCATCCAGATTTTGCTTGACTTTCTGGCCTGGCTCCTATTTATCTTACTGCTAATGGTATTCACACAATTAACACCACATCGAGTGTCACCCTGATTTAACTCCTTTAATTGTTTCACACATTTCCTTGCATTTTTGCTGTTCCCTTCAGGGAGAGAAGGAATCTTTATCCATTGCTGAGCTCTAATAATATAGGTCAGGAAAATATGATTCTATATGTTCCAACTCAAAGCAGCAGCTTAGTTAACTTATCAGCAGATTTTTGGGGGAGCCTAAAATTGCAGGGGAAATGGTGATAAATAGTAAATCTGGGTCACAGGATAGATTGACCAATTATATAAAAAAGTGCAAATGCAAGTAAGTTGCACAGATATTGCATTTAACTTTCTTAACTTCTTCACAATCATGCTTTTATGCCTGGCTGTTTGAAGGAATGCCAATTCCTCCCTGAAGCTTTAAACAATTCAGCTCCACTTCCCTAACCATAAATCCAAGAATTTCTGGAGAGGGTTGGGGCTGATGTTGAGGACCCATGGAATTTGGGGAAGATGGAGGAGGAGCCAAGGGGGCCTATATGGTGTGATCCCTTCCTTCTGCCACCCCAGTATTGGCCTCTTCTTCTGTGGTGGGACCTCTATTCAGGTAGGAAGTTTTGACCTGGTCACCTGATTGGCAAAAGTCAGGAAAGGTGGCTGGGATTGTTTTTCTTACCTTGTATTGACAGCCCATAAGGCTCAAGAGAAGTTTGGCTGTGACTACTAGTTCACTTTGACCAAAACTTTTGTTGATCAAAAGTGTGAAGACTGGAAAGTATTAGTGGATCAGTTAGCCCTTATCTGTTTACCTTTAATGAAAGATTAGTCTCTGGATTGTCATCTAGGACTGCATGGGGTCTGGGTTTTAGGAAAGAAACTGGGCTTTGGGGATAGCTCTGCCCACATACCCCCTCTAAAGCTCAGGCTTTAACAAAATAGAGTTGGTTTTATTAATTGGACTAACTGCAAGGTTAGTCCAATTTTTGGTAGGCAATGAAGAAACATAGAAGGGAGAGTTTTAGGAGCTTGAGCCTCTGCCATAGTTTGCAGAAGAGAAAGTCCCACTGCAAGCTAGAAGTTTATAAATAGGTTTTAATAAAGAATGCCCTGGGTTTATTCTCTATTACTGGTATCTTGACTCTTTTTATTCCCATGTGTAGCAGATCACAGATGTTGCCTTCATCCAGTTTTGAGCGTTATCCTTTTCAACACCATTCATTGCTGATCTCACCAATCTTCTCTGTAGCATTTAAATATTTCAGAAAGTGGTCAGGAGAGTCCCATTCACAAGTCAATTGGAAGCAAACCAGCATTTAAAAGATTCCACCGCTTAAGATTAGAAAACTGCTGTTTCAGTTGAATTTAATGCATTATTTTTGAAGACCATTCTTTTTTCCTTGTTTGTCTTGGCACAACATTGTTTAGTAATGCCATAAAATGAAAAGTGTTTCTCTGAAGCATATTGTCTTCTTTTTATGTATTTTTTCCTTTGTCTCTTCTTTTGGAAAATATAAAACTGGTTGCATTGCTTCTTTGTTGCTTAGGATTTAAGCCTTTGGGATTTAAGAGGAAGTAAAGTTATACCTTGGAAGAAGAAATCCTTCAGAATATGGATCTAGTTTATGCATGTATGTATCTCTCTGTGTATAAGCATATATGGTGTTGAGGTAAAGAGGAATACTCAAAGACTGGGTGGTGGCAACATATGTGACCACTCTAACTTTGTATGTATACATGCTCTCTCTCACACACACACACACATTAACATGGATCAAATGCAGTTAAAGAAACTAAACAAGTTACACAATGATTTAAGGATTTGTGATTCTACACTAGTACAGTAAAGTTATCCCCCTCGAGGGATTGTCACCTTGACATGGTGAGGGGGCTTGCATGTTCCAATGAACCTGCGGGCACAACCATGGGAGTCACACACTCCTAGGAGTGGCCACGGGGGGGGGGGGGGATCCAGACCAAGAACAATCCGAAGACCCAAAGACCTCAACAGCGGAGCAGGTGGAGGATAACATGGTACATGTTACAACAGCTGTGAAGGCAGAAGAAGGCTACAACAGACTGAGAAGCCACTCTCGTTGTGTTAATCACACCACTGCTGGGACCTCAATCTGTGAAGACTGTGTGTTGACGGGCCATGCACCGACCTCCATACATTTAAAAAAATCATGCACAGGCGTCTTCCAAGAAATGGAGGACCATCATCCTCGAACTATGAGGGATCGCCTAAGTAAGTAACAGTAAAGTTATATACCATAACTAACAATGGCTAACTTTAACTATACTTCATAGAAGGTCACTGTCAGACTAAAATATTGCTTGGGGGAATTACATCGTTGTGGCTTTTTGAGTACTCTAATGGAAGGTCCTCCTCTCCCCCCCCTCCCAGTTTGGATGGGCTTTACATAACTATAGATTCAAAGGAAAATGTCCCTCCAACATTTCCTGCTACATTATGTTTGCCTTTCCCTTGCTAAGCCAGTATGAATCTCAGAAGTCATTTCGGCTTCTGGGATCCACTTCTGTGTCTGTGCAGAGAAGGAATAATGCCTCAGAATTCAGTGGAATGGAACTGGGCAGTTCCAGTGATCCTTAAAACAGCAAAGCCAAATGCAGCAATTCAATATTTTTTGAGCCATGCCACTATCACTTTCATCATGCCAAAGCACCAGAGAACCTCTTTTTTCTCTATAATGTAGAGAGCAAAATGTGAACAGATTACAGAGAGGGTGAGGAGGGATAGGTATATTGCAAAGAGGGTCATCCTGGTCCTGCATGTGAAAATTGTGGAGTAAATACATTTCTGCACATGTAAGTGATGCAGATTGAAATATAGAGCACATCTTCTTCCCAAAATATTTTTAATGCATCTTTTCTTGAATATTGGAATATAGAGATACATTGAGGGCTACTAGTTTCACTAATCTGGCTAACTTCTGCATTGCAGCTGAATCACAGTTAGTTGTGAGGCTAATGTTTCAGGTATTCAGTTACAAATGATCTGGGACTTGTTTAGAGATCAGTTTCTGCACTGGAGTCAGATTTTGGGGGAGGAGGAAGAGCAGTTTTGTCTTAGTTTAGAGACAGAAATTACTGTATGATGTAAAAAGAGAGGAAGGACTGGTGGTAATGGTGGTGTTGGAGGAGGAATCATCCAACACTAGTGTGTTCATGTGTACATACATGTGTGTGCATGTTTGTGTGTATATCCCTGGCTCTACAACTTTTTGAAGGCCTAGAATAAATAGTTAACATTGTCAGAGTCCTACCAAGAAGCCCAGCTGCTCAGCTGGCCTTGGAATTTTCTGGTCCTGCTCTTCTTCTCCTCATTGATGATGCAACTTTTTTGTCTCCTCTCTCCAAACAAGTGGCAAATGAAAGAAGGAGGAGATGAGAAATCCCAGTTACTGCTATATCTCTTCCCCTTTTTTTCAAAGGTGGTACAGATTGGATAGACCCTTTTGAACTTTGGTGCTGGAGGAAAATCTTCAGAGTGCCTTGGACTGCAAGAAGGTCCAACCAGTCCTTCCTCCAGGAAATAATGCCAGACTGCTCATTGGAGGGAAGGATACCAGAGGCAAAGCTGAAGTATTTTGGCCACATCATGAGAAGACGAGAAAGCTTCGAGAAGATCATGATACTGGGGAAAATGGAAGGAAAAAGGAAGAGAGGCCAACCAAGGGCGAGATGGATGGATGGTAGCCTTGAAGTGACTGGCTTGACCTTGAAGGAACTGGGGGTGGTGACGGCTGACAGGGAGCTCTGGCGAGGACTAGTCCATGAGGTCACGACGTGTCGAAAATGACTGAACAAGTAAAGAAGAAGAAGACAATATTTCCATACATCACAACCTCTGAGGATGCCTGCCATAGATGTGGGTGAAACGTCAGGAGAGAATACTTCTGGAACATGGCCACACAGCCTGAAAGACATACAGCAACCCAAGAAGAAGACAAATTGGAAAAGGAAGGATGGGTAAGCCAAGGACCAATGGTAACTCTGATGATGATTTATAAGGTAATGAGAGGATTCCTTACCCCGCATGCTGACTGCGGCACACCAACATACTCCTGAAACAAAGAATTTACATTTCTTTCCAAAGCATTGATCTATATAGCCCTTTTGTGCAAACAAGATTCTCTGGCTAAAACCTGAGCTCATCCTGTGTGACTGGCAAAGTACTATGGAAGTTGACAACAACATTTGTTGAAGAGGCATACAGATTGTTCACTAATGAACATCTTGCTTTGTGCTACTTTTCTAGCAAATGTGATCCATGTATCCCCTCTTTCACTTGCTACACATTGAGCAAAATATCATTAAATTAACATTCAAGGAGTTTGCAAAAAAAATTGGGTGGAGGGAGAGTATCACATCCACCATTGTCTTGATTTTTGTCCTCTTTGTTACCTAATACTAATTTCTTATATCATTTCAGCACAATTTGTTTCTGCTCACTTTCCTATTTAAAGTAATAATAGCAGAAAAGAAAAAGAATAGCTTATTCATTGCAGCATGAATTCTCAGTTCCCCTGCCAATTAACCATTTCAAAAGTTGGCTGCAGTTTATAGACTGATATGTTGTGGGCAAAATTATTTTCATGGTGAGAATTGCTTTATGCCACCTCAAGAGAATGCAGTTAATAATCCAGAGTTCAGTTGAATAATTTCAACTGTGGCATAAATTCAACACTGTAAACTTAACAGAGAAGACTCTCTTATAAGTCTTTATAGCTCTTGTCAAATTACATATCACTTTAACACTCCTTTCATTTGAGTTTCTCTGTGGAAAAATAAATCCCCACTTGTAAATATAATTACACTATTGTTCAAATCTCTCAAGAGTAATTCTGAGGTTTGTTATTTGGTCCCTGATAGTGGCTTGGTCAAACATCCGATTGCTTATTTCAGTTTGGTCAATTCAAGTTATGTTGCCATTCTTTAATTATTATTAGAGACAAGTAAAGTCTGATGGTGTTGTTGCATATTGCATGGCTAATTTATAATCATCTGAATAACAAAATTAATAAAATCCATGCACAGTAGCACATATACTCTTCACAGTGGTTGTGAATGCAAAGCCAAGGGAGCAAGAATTCACACTGGTGTTCAGGACCTGGCAACAGTTCAGGCCTATCAGGAGGTCTGCTAGGAAGTAAAGCTCAAAGAAAAACAGGACCTTGGACACTTACCAAATAGCATTCAAGCTGGTTGCTGACAAAGGATTGTCAAATAGTGCTTCAGCATCAATCTGGAGTGAACTAAGCTTTCAGAAAAGGCTGTCACTCATTCTAAGTGGCTAGTCCCAATCATCCTATGGGATGTGTGTGTAATTTTGCTTTTCAGAGGTGGGTGGCATAAACACCCTTTGACCACTTTGGGAACTCCCAGAGCCTTCATTGCAATTGGTGAATATGTTGACTTCTATGCTACCTGTACCCTAGCCCTTCCATAACAGTAAAACACAACACAGTGAATCCACAGCCTTTGTTTTAGAGGAGAATCATGGTCCTGGAAACTTCCAAGAAGTGTGATTCTCCTCTAAAACAAAAGGAGAAATCCTATTCTACCATTCTACCTGTTTAAGGTAATAAAAATGTCCTACCAGTCAGGACTATGCTTTTGGAGGGTATTGGAGAGGGCCTTTTCTGCAGTGGTGCCTCAATTATGGAACATCCTCCTATTTGAAACCTGATTGATACTGATGTTGCTGTCATTCAGGTCAAGTGAAAACAGGGTTATTAAAAGAACCCTTGGGGCCTAATTGGTTATACAAAACCCCTCCCACTTACATTGTTTTATTTTGTTTAAAATTATTGGAACTTTCAATCTGTTTTATTAACTTGGTAAATTGTTTTCTAGCCTTTTAGAATAATTTTAATTATTCATACTCTTTTAAATCTCTTGGATTGATTTTGTAGTATACCACACAGATCTTTGGATAGAGAGCAGGATGTGAATTTTTTAGTTAAGTAATAAATAATTTTCTGAAGCAAGAGAGGTGGAGTTAGAATGAATTGGGGATGGGGTGTTTCTTGTTCTTTACTTTTGTCATAATATTGCCTTTTCATTTACTCCTACTACATCTTTCTCTGAAGGTAAGGCCCTGATATTGAGGCTATAGTATCATTTTATTACAACTAGTCCAAGACGGAACCTTATGGCACTCCACTTGTCACTTCTTTCCAGGATGAATAGGAAGTATTGGTGAGCACCCTTTGGGTTCGTTCGCTTAACCGATTACATATCCATTGATAAATCTGTGTTGACTATTAGCGATGACCACATTTGTTTCTAAGTGTTTCAGACCACTTCCTTAACAATCTTTTCTAGAATCTTGCCTGGTATTGATGTGAGGCTAACCGGACGGTAATTGTTTGGGTTGTCCTTTTTTCCCTTCTTGAAGATAGGGACAACATTTGCCCTCCTCCAGTCTGCTGGGACTTCTCCCGTTCTCCAAGAACTCTCAAAGATGATTGCCAGTGGTTCTGAAATAACTTCCGCTAGTTCCTTCAATACTCTTGGATGAAGTTGATCCGGCCCTGGTGACTTGAATTCGTTTAGAGTGGCCAGGTATTCCTGGATGACTTCTTTCCCTATTTGGGGTTGGATTTCCCCTTATCTTTCATCTACTCCATGCTGCTGAGGTTGTGGACGACTTTCTTTTTGTGAGAAGACTGAGGCAAAGAAGGAATTAAGTAGTTCTGCCTTTTCCTTATCCCCTGCCACCATCGCCCTATCTTCTCCATGTAGAGGCCCTATCGCCTCCTTATTCTTCCTTTTTTATGTCTGCTTCTGAACCAAAAGTCACCCTGCAGTGTAATAATGTGCCACTCAAGTTTGTGAAAGAAGTAACAGGAACTTTAATTAACTTCAAGAGATCAAACAGAGCAATAATATATACAATAGTCCCTCTGATTGCTTACAGGTTTCTGTGACTCCTTAAAGGTGATCCCCATGTGTGATCTCCACACCCTTCCAGGGTCCTTGCTCCACTTCCACACAAGGATCATGGGTCTTCCTACCTAAGGGAAATCCTGGGTCTAACAGAGAAGGCTGGAATCCTGAGTGATTAGAGGGAGGGTCCACTTTTTGCCTTTTGCCCCTATGTCAACACTCAGGAAATCCTATCAGTGGTTGAAAGTCCAAATCTCAAGATTGAGTGGCAGGAGTGGCTTATGAGGTGGGGAGAGTTTGCATATGGATGATTGCCTGGTGGAGGAGTGGTTCTTTGGAGGGAGGAGTTTATTTGCAAATTATGTGGCAGGAGTGGATTGTGAGATAGAGAGGGAATTTTTATGTTGGTGGTGATTCACTGGTGGAAAGAGAAGTGGGAGGGTCCTTTGGGATGGAGGGCTGTATATACAGATTAATCGCAACCATGACACAGAGAATAGGAAGTGGCAGTTAAGTGATGTTTTGTTTCTCCAGGCCACCCAAGCCTGGAGAAACAGTGAAAACAGTTGTGAGCATTTGGTTAATGCAGGTTAAGGTGGACTTACGCCACAATTTCTAGGATCACCCCATTTGGAGTTTTACCTCAATGAGCTGATTTGGGACCTTTTTGCATTAAGTTGTTAGTGTAGATCTGCCCAAAGACCTCCTGCTGAATTTTTGTTTTATGCTTTCTTGTCTGTTTCTCATCCAGAGTTAAAAAAAAATTCAAAGTACCACAAAGAGTCATCAAATGTGTAAGTAAGAAAATGGAGGCTAGAAATGGGAAAGGGGTGCTGGTTGCCTCTCTCCTTACTTAGAGAGATGGATTTCGACTCAGAGCCACTCTAAGACCTGTTAAGTTCCCATGTGACGGGCATCCAAACCAGCTGAACCAATAAAAGACAGTTTTTGAAAATGGGTCCGTGCACAAGCCTAATCTATTCTTCTGTACTTGTGTAATCTGATCAATATTAAAATTAGCTTTGGGAACAGTATTGTATTTAAACAGACAATGCTAGCACCTAATAAAATATGGGAGATATAGGGTACATCTGCACTGAAGAATGAATGTGGTTTCATGTAACTTTAACTACCATGTCTCAGTGCTATGGAATCCTGAGAGTTGTATCTTAGAGCCCTTCTACACTGCCATATAAAATCCAGATTATCTGCATTGAACTGAATTATATGGCAGTTTAGGCTCAGGTAATCTAGCTCAAAGCAGATAATGTGGATTATCTGCTTTGATAATTTGGATAGTGTGGCAGTGCAGAAGGGGCCTTAGTGAGGCACTGCAGCTTTCTGTCTGAGGCCTCTTCTACACTGCCATATAATCCAGATCAAAGCAGATAACATGGATTTTATATGGTAGTGTAGCTAGGGCCATAGTTACAAATGGGGCAGTGAGATAGCTTGTTGCCAGCCCTTGAGGAGTAATGGTGCTAGGGAGGAGAAGCGAGGGAACTTCTTGACATTCTCCTCTGCCTTTCACTCACAGCCATGGCTGGGAAGGTGGAGTGAGTGAGCTTGCTGCTGATAGCAGAAAAGAAAATACAGCACCAATTCCACGTATATTAAGAAGGATCTGGGAATCTGACCTCAGCCTGGGAGAGGGAAATGCCTCCCTCCACATCAGATCTGATCTGTGGAAATGGGGGTTAATGTAATAATCTTATTAATAACAATAGTACTCTGGGGAAGATCCAAACATTTTAAAAGTTGGTGGACTAAAAGAGATCGAAATGCCCTCGGGGTGTGGAGATTTTCACATCTCTAGCCCAAAAACTGAGGGGGGGGGGGGCTGAGCTTTGGAAGGCCTCCCATTTCTGCCAATGGCATGAAAATGTTCATTTTTTTTGTTAGCCAGATGTAAATTCATGTTGTATAGGTGGCCCATTTTCGTTAGCGGGACACGAATATGAAAATAAGACAACATGAATGAAACTACACAAAATGAACAGCGATTCCACACAAATGCACAACTCTAGCTGTTAACTTTCCCTATGCTATCCACAACTTTAAAAACATGTACCTGTTCTGACTTACATACAGATTCAACTTAAGAATCAACAGAACCTATCTTGTCACAATCTGGGGACTGCCTGTATTTAGCTTATTCCATGTATATCCTACCCCATGCCTCAAATATATTAATAAATAGCTTAATTGCTTTCAAGTCTTTTTAAAAATTGCAAATCACACATTCAATTGACAACATCAATACTTGGGACTTAAGTGTGGAGTTGACTGCTTTTTGAACATGTTCCTTTTTGTTGTAAACAGATCGGATTACTTGTTTACTATTAGATGAAACTGGAATATCACTCACAGAAACACAGCATTTACATTTACATTCAGCAGTGTTTACAGAAGGGACTCAGATTTTTGCAAGGCATCTGACAAGTTCTAGAAAATTATCAGAAGCCTCTTGGGCAGAACATGCTGTGTCTGCATCTTCTGTTTCCCTGACCTACAGATCAATGGGCACACAAGGTGTCAAGGTCAGACGCCAGTCAATGGATGGAAATACAGTTTATTGTATAAACAACTCAAAAAAGCTCATAAAACAAACACAGGAGCTTGCAACACTTAAACTTCAGTGTGAAAAAGACGTTTGAACTGAAAAAACTCCAAAAAACCAAACCGGAGTATAATCCGGATTATCCAGAGATATAATCCGGATTAAAACAAAACTGCTTAGATTCAGCTCAAAATTGCCGGATAACTTGAAGAAGGCAAAACAAACTACTGGCCGAATTCCCAAGAATCCAAAATAAACAGAATCCCAACTGGACTACAAATAGAGTTTTAAGGCTCAAAACAAACAATGTCCCAAACTGGGCCAAACTTTGCTGCCGGAGGCAGAGGAAACAAACCGGTGCCAGAAACAAAGTAACGAAGGGCAAAGAGTTACTGCAGGGTCAGAAATCTAGCCAGTGGTCAGTAACGGAGCGTAATTGCAGAACCAGGAGTCAAACTGGAATTGGGAGCGAAGAGTAATTGCACAGTCAGGAACGAAGCCAGCGGTCGGTAATGGAGTGTAACTGCAGGACCAGGAGCCAAACTGGAATTGGGAGCGGAGCGCTACTTCAGGGTCAGGAACGAAGCCAGCGGTCGATAACAGAGAGTAGTTACAGGGTTGAGAACGAAGCCAAGCCGGAATAGGGAGCGAAGAGTAATGCCAAAACGATGTCCAGTCCAAAGTCCAAGATGAGAAGTCGTCACAGCAAAGTCCTCGTCAATGGGTTGACACAAGTAGCCAAAACAACGGAGGCAAACTAATGCAGACACAATGCAGTCTAAGGAAAACCCACACAGTTCCAGCCCCCGTCGTAGAAGTAACCCGGAATAAACTTATGTCGGTTGCACAGTCCCAAGCCAGTCTTCAAGAACACGAACACGAAACCCAATGGTGCCCAATAACCACCTTGCCACACGCAAGGGCCCAATAGCCAAATGCCCTCAATTTATTTACAACTCATCTTCAGAACTCGAGCCGGGCACCGCCCTTCCCACAGGTTGCTCCCATTCCTCATCCGAGCTGGAACCGTCCTGCCGACGCCCAGACCTACCCACAGCTGTGGAACTATCCCCACTCCTCCTTTTTAGACCACCTTGGGTCTGATCCTGAAGGACCCCACGTTTCCTCAGCGTCCCCATTACCAGTGAGCCCAGTCTCCCCATCACAACCCTCTGGAGCGCGTGTCCATTCCATGCCATCCTCTTCTGCCCGTACCACATCCCCAACATCCATTTCAAGCCCATCCTCCCCTTCAAAATCCTCAAATGACTCCTCATCTGTTGATTCCTCAAATATCTCTCTAAGCCTCTTTCTCCGTAACTCCTCAAATGAGTCTTGCTCCCAAGGAGCCTTTCTTCTCTTCCTGTTACTATCAGTAGTATCGTTGATCCCAGGAGGCTCATTCACAACACAAGGTGGTACTCATTGCTAGAGATTACGCTCATATATACTGAAATTCTCCTCTCTCTGTGTGTTAATATTGTAATAACCTCTTACTTCAGATGGTAGAGCACCTTTGGCTTTCCATATGTATTGGATTTCAATTCTTAGGAGCCCAGTTTGAAAAGCCAGTTTCAAAGGGTTATGGGATTAGCCCCATACATCTAAAGACCAGGAATTTTCCATCTCTGCAAAACTTAACAAAGCTCTCAGACCTACCAGCATCTTCATGTATGTCCACAAATCAATTTAGAAGCTCAGAGTAGGCAGAATGGGATTGTGTAATTCTGCCCATCTTTAGTGGCAACAGCATCACAACCTGTTTTGATATGAGGCAAAGAATAGTGCTAGTCTGGCCTGGGGGCATTTCTACATGTTCTGTTTTAATAAAATAAATGCATTCATGTACAATATCTTGAACCTGTTACAACATTCATTTTTCAATATTGTAACATTAGAAAGTGTGATTTAAAAAGTAAAGTCACCTGCCTGTAACTCATCTGTTGTGTTCTGTGTGGATTTATTTGGTTGTTTTAGGTTTTTATTTATATGTTCAGGAGACAGGCAGGATGTAATATACAGACATATAATACATATTTCAATCCAGTAGACCAATGAAATTCCTCCTGTTACCTAGAAAAACATATTCTTGCTGCTTCCATTACCAACAATTTTGAAACAACTGCAAAAGATATGAAATTGTTATCAGCACAGAGACTTTCTCCACAGATTAAAGCCCAAAATTAAGATTTGTAGTTGTTCTTAGTACTACTGGCAAACAACAGCCAATAATAATAATAATAATAATAATAATAATAATAATAATAATAAGAAGAAGAAGAAGAAGAAGAAGAAGAAGAAGAACAACAACAACAACAACAACAACAACAATAACTTGAATTTCAGAAGGCAGAGCCAGAGAGAAATATAAACAGAGAGAACTTGTTTGCCAATGAATGAAATTATAAATAGGCAGTGTGGAGAAGTCATAGTTATTATGTTTAATTTTAACTGTTAGAGTATGTATTTGTGTTTAGTTGACACAGTAGCTGAAACAGAAGCCATCTTGTTTCAATCCACAGTAGTGCTGTTACCAAGGAGACGGAGCTGGCTAGCTCACCAGAGGGAGAAGTGGACGAAGCCACGAAAAGAAAAAAAAGGGGGAGTTTTTAAAAGAAGCCTGTGAGTGCGTGGCTGGAGGCTTTTCAGTCAAGAAGGGCTGAGGAGACATGCCTGGCCAAAAATCTTTAGTCAAGGCAGACTAAAGGAAGCCTAGTGAAGATCTCTAGTTGGGAAGGACTAGTGATCAGGAATTTGATCAGTAGTAGATCAAATTAAAGGTTTTTATTGTAGTTGGGACATTGTTCACTAAGGAGCTCAGCTGAGGTTAGAGTTCGCTACAATTTATATCATCAGTAGGAGAGTGAGAGTGGAAGTACACCAGAGACTACTGTTGTGGTGGTTATAAGAGTTATTAAACCACTTGTTTATCTAAAGTTCCATAAGTAAATCAGTCAACCTGCAACCATAAGCTTTGTACGCAATAAACTTGTTGTTCTTTGTTAACAACCGACTCATGTCATCTCATCTGCATCTGTGGAGCCAAATTTCATCAGTGATAATTCAAAAGCCTCACGTTGGTGGCAGTTACCTTAATAAATCACCTTATTGGGGAAAAGTAATAGTCACAGTTACCTCAGAAAGGGAACAACAACACAGAAATCCCTAACTACAGAGACAGAGGCTGGGATCTTGAAATAAAGGTCACCCCCTGTAATCCTTCCCCTCATATAAAGGTGATATATATATAATTTAGAGGGATTAAAAGATTCAAAAATCCCCTCAGCAGTGGAAACAGCATTTATAATTTGCTTTGACACCATTACAATTGGCTTGAGTCTTCAAAATTGGCTTTAGCATCATCGCAGCAGGTAACTGATATTCGTTTTTGAGAATGAGGCTTATCTTTTTGTTTGCTGGGATTATTATAATTATTGTTATCTTTTAAAAGTATTTTCTGAAGGAGAGGAGGGAGAAGAAAAAGAAGCTAAAGGGTGACTCAAGGCTCCCAGAGCCACCCAAATATTTCTAAAGAAAAGCACACCAAGAGCAAAGAGATGCTATTTCTTTCTACCAAGTCCCCAAACGTACACATGTATCCAACCATTTGATCCATACTTTCCCAATTAGTCCCACTAAATAAAAATAAATAAAAAAGAATCAAGAAAGTAAAAGAAAATAAATGAAAATTGAAAAGATTCAATGCTAGAGAGAGATCAAGCCAAGCCAAAAAATAAAGCTGAGAGCGAGCGGCATGGCAATCGGACTGAAGCACCTCTTGAGAGCAGCACGTGGCAGCCTCTTTGCTCTGCATGGTGTCAAATAGGGGAGAAGGAGCCGTGACTGGCTGCCACGTGGCCTCTTCTGGACGGAAAAAACGAGGCAGCTGTGCCCTTGCTGTTACGCCAACTGAACAAGCCAGATTGGCCAAAGAGAACTGACCAAAATGAATTTAAGCACAAGCCTGCTATTTGATATAGTTATTTTTGAAATATGATATACATCCAGCAGACACACATAGTTAACACCACTGTTTGAGAGGGTGGAGATAGCTTTTACATTAGACCAAATAATTTCAGAAGAAAACCAACCTATGTTTTATAGAGTAAAATAAAGCCTTTGATTGTGTAGATCATTAAAAAATCATGGCTCACTTTTGGGGGTACCTTAACATTTGATTATCCTAATCCATGATCTTTACTCGGGACAAGAGGCCACCATTAGGACAAAATATTGAGAAACAGAATAGTTTTGAAATGGTGAGGCAAATCATCAATTCACCATCTTATTTGCTTAACTGGAAAATATCATCTGAAAGACTGTTGGATTCAAGGGAAAGAAGCATGAAGACTGGAGGAAAGAATATTAACAATATGACCAATGAAGGTTATATTATACTACTAGAAGAAAACAGCAAAGACCTGAAATGACTACTGGAGAAACTCAAGGACAAAAATGCAAAGGGAAGTTTATACCTGAACATTTGGGGGGGGGGGGGTGATATCAGATGATTTCTATAACTTCAAAGTAGACAATAAATATTTTTTGAGATAGTAAAAGATTTCCTATACCCTAATCAGAAAGGAGACTGCAATAAAAAAACAGCAGACAATTAGGACTTGGAAGGGCACTTATGAAGGAACTAGACAAATCATAGAATCATAGAATCATAGAATAGTAGAGTTGGAAGAGACCTCATGGGCCATCCAGTCCAACCCCCTGCTAAGAAGCAGGAAATCACATTCAAAGCACCCCCGACAGATGGCCATCCAGCCTCTGCTTAAAAGCCTCCAAAGAAGGAGCCTCCACCACGGCCTGGGGGAGAGAGTTCCACTGTCGAACAGCTCTCACAGTGAGGAAGTTCTTCCTGATGTTCAGGTGGAATCTCCTTTCCTGTAGTTTGAAGCCATTGTTCCGTGTCCTGGTCTGCAGGGCTGCAGAAAACAAGCTTGCTCCCTCCTCCCTATGACTTCCCTTCACGTATTTGTACATGGCTATCATGTCTCCTCTCAACCTTCTCTTCTGCAGGCTAAACATGCCCAGCTCTTTAAGCCTCTCCTCATAGGGCTTGTTTTCCAGACCCTTAATCATTTTAGTCGCCCTCCTCTGGACGTTTTCCAGCTTGTCAACATCTCCCTTCAACTGCGGTGCCCAAAATTGGACGCAGTATTCCAGGTGTGGTCTGACCAAGGCAGAATAGAGGGGGAGCATGACTTCCCTGGATCTAGACGCTATACCCCTATTGATGCAGGCCAGAATCCCGTTGGCTTTTTTAGCTGCCGCATCACATTGTTGGCTCATGTTTAACTTGTTGTCCACGAGGACTCCAAGGTCTTTTTCGCACACACTGCTGTCAAGCCAGGCGTCCCCCATTCTGTATCTTTGATTTCCATTTTTTCTGCCGAAGTGAAGTATCTTGCATTTGTCCCTGTTGAACTTCATTTTGTTAGTTTCAGCCCATCTCTCTAGTCTGTCAAGATCATTTTGAATTCTGCTCCTGTCTTCTGGAGTGTTGGCTATCCCTCCCAGTTTGGTGTCATCTGCAAACTTGATGATCGTGCCTTCTAACCTTTTGTCTAAGTAGTTAATAAAGATGTTGAACAGAACCGGGCCCAGGACGGAGCCCTGAAAGTTTAAATGCTGAAAGTTAAAGGTATATCACTGAATCCTAAAGTTTTGATGATCTGTCCCATCATATTTCCAATTTCTATGTATGGCTGTGAAAGCTGACTTGTGAAGAAATTTTATGAGAAGAAAATCAGCTCATCTGAAATGTGGGAGGAAATTTCTACAGGTCCCAGGTTGCTGAAAAGCTGAATAAATGGGTCCTAGAGCAAAACAAGGCTGAATCCTCTCTAGAAACCAACATGACTAAACTGAATCTGTTGTACTTTGTCCATCTCATGAATAGGCATGACTTGCCAGAAAAGACCAAATTGCTTGCTAAGTTAGAAAGAAAACAGAAAGACCATATTTGTGATGGATAGCCTCGATTAAGAAAGGGAGGAGGGAGCAGGCTTGTTTTCTGCTGCCCTGGAGACTAGGACACAGAACAATGGTTTCAAACTACAAGGGAGGAGATTCCACCTGAACATTAGGAAGAACTTCCTCACTGTGAGAGCTGTTCAGCAGTGGAACTCTCTGCCCTGGAGTGTGGTGGAGGCTTCTTCTTTGGAGGCTTTTAAACAGAGGCTGGATGGTCACGGGTGCTTTAAATGCAATTTTCCTGCTTCTTGGCCAGGTGTTGAACTGGATGGCCCAGATGGTTTCTTCCACCTCTATGATTCTATGGTTCTATGGTGTGGAGTCTGCAAAACCAGAGCAAGGCTGCTGCTGATATGTCTTGAAGACCTCTCCTTCATTAGTCTGCCATAGGTCAAAGTCATAAACCTGAACAACAACAGCCAATTGTCACAAGCAGGATTTTGGCTGTGTTACATGCATACCTGCCCCTTCCTCCAATGTTTTACTAAAGTTCTCTAGCATCCCCTATGGCCAAGGCAAATGTCATATGCATCATATATTTTGGTTGGGGGTGCATCTATATTATAAAATAAATGCAGTTTTACACCAGTTTAACTACCATGCAACAATGCTATGGAATCATGGTAGTTGTGGTTTCACAAGGGCTGTAGTTTTTTCTGTTAAAAAGTGAAGGTGCTTCAACAAACTACAACTCCGAAGACTCCATAGCTTGAGTCATCACAATTAAAGTGGGGTTAAACTGCATTAATTATACTGTGCATCTGTGACCACTGTAAACTCAGAGCCTTATTAAGGAAAGATGTTCCAATTAAAATAAAAAAGAACAATAGATACTGTGAGTCCCCTCAGGGCAGCCTATAAATAAAGTATTATTATTATGAATTCTGTGATCACAGCTTTTTTCCCAAAAATATATGTTCGATTCAAAAAAGGAATGAAAGAACAAGATCTCAGAAAAGTTCACATCCTGGAATATATCTCATTAGTGATGTAGCAATTTCCTTGCTCACCCCCTTCCTTACTTCCAACCAACATTTATGGTGGCCTTTATATTCATTCAGTCTAGTGAATTCTCTTCCAGTTTTATTTCCTGTGTCTGCATCGTAGATACAAGCCATCAATGTAGAATTTTGTTGAACATTTTCTGAAAATTGAACTGCGTGATGTACATAATGCTTTAGTCTAGGATGACAGCTATATCCTCCAAAGAATCTCAATGAATTACTCAGCCTTTACTTCCCTTGCCTTTCCTCAGGTCTTTTAAAATAATAATAATAATAATGGCATTATGCTGGCTACTCTCCAGTTCTCAGATTTCTCTTGATCTGTTTTGAAGTATACGGACATATTTGTCAAAGCGTCTTCAGTTTCTGTTTATATTTACTTAACCTCTGTTGGACAGAAATTGGTTTGGTCATAGCCCTTTCCATGTTAAGAGCCATTTACCTTTGGATAACCATCTGCAGTGTAGGCTTTCCATTGCATTTTGTAGCCATCACAATAAATCTGGTTTCTGATGTAGTCAAATACTTTCTCTCATTTTTTAAAATGACATGGCAAGCAATTATTCAATGTGCCTCCTTTAGCTTTCTCCTTTCTATGGCTTAGAAAGTGACATTAATATATGCATCAGCTGTCTGCCCTGCAGCAGGAATTAACTTTCCATTTAATGGCCATGATCCAAATGACAATTCTACTAAAGAGAAGCCAAGAAAAGTACTTCACGTCAAGGTGAATGCTTCATCTTCTCCTGTTTATATTAACTCATTTCATTTATTGAAGCCTTAATCTTTATGGAAGGTCTTTCACAAGGGAGTTAATTAAATAAACAATTAGCAAAAGAGATGTGATCACTGAGTAGTCACAAACGTATGAGAAATCACCGATTTCTTCAGGGTAGTTGTGCTGCTCAGTATTTTGATAATTGTTTTTTGTTTTGTTTTTTTAAAAAAGGGGTGGATACAATAATATCAGTCTAAACTAATGTTTCCAAAACGTTGGTTTTTCAGACGTCTTGGACTCCAGCTCCAAGATATCCTAACCATTGGCCAAGATGGCTACGGCTTCTGGAAGTTAGTCCAAAACATCTGGAATTTGGAAGTCATTGGTGTAAACTTTTAAAAATAATCCATATCTATATTTGTCCAGTATTCCAGGGTAAACTGTTCTGAGCTGCCCCAGTGCAGTCCGGGCACATCCCTAGAGGCCTTAGGGCATCCAGAAAGACAGTAAAATGGCGGGTGCATTGAGACTGCCCTGCTACTGTGTCACTGGCCTCAAGCAGCTCCTTTGCAGGAATTTGCATTGCAACACTGTTTTTACTAGTTAAATGGCTGTTGTGGCTTAATGAGGAGCGATGTTGCCAATGAATTACATAAGGGAGCTGCTTGTGGCTGGCAATGCACCAGTGGGTCTGTTAGATGTGTGGGCAGTATGATCCACTTGTCCAGGATCTCTTTCTGTAAGACCTTTGACAAAGTCCCCCATGACCTTTTTGCAAGCAAACTAGTCAAATGTGGGCTAGGCAATGCTACTATTAGGTGGATCTGTA